>NW_024104872.1:0-140714 GCF_003945595.2 Pipra filicauda | reverse complement strand
GGTGGAGTCAGCGTCCCTGGAGGTGTTGAAGGTGAGAGTGGATGTGGCCTCAGTGCCATGGTCTGGGAAGCACGGCGGGGTTGGATCAAGGGTTGGACTTGAGGACCTTGGAGGTCTTTTCCAACGTGGCTGATTCTGTGATTCTGTGATTGCCATTCCTATGGCAGCACATGCTTGAGGCTCTATCCCCAGGGTGATAGAGATGTCTGTCCATATCTGTCTCCAAGGTTAGTCTGTAAATGTGTGGTGTTAGAAAAGCAGACTAAGTTCTGGGCTGGTTGTAGAAGGAGAAAGAAGCCCAGAGGCCAGTGCAAGCAGGCAGCCCTCAGCTTGCACCTGATGTCCCCTCCCTGCAGGTTCCTGTCCTTGAGCCCAGGCCCTGAGGTGAGGCTGAGAAGTGGCGCGGAGGTGAGCCCAGTGGTGGCTTGGTGGGCACCCAGGAACACAAACTGTGCCTGGCCACGGAGCCTGCAAGGAGGAGCAGAGACAGCGGTGTCAGTGTGGGGTCCAGGTTGTGCCTGTGCCTTCCCCTGCAGGCCCTGTCTGTCCCTGCTGGGCCCCTGTCCATCCCCATCAGGTCCCTGCCCGTCCCCCCGGGCTGAGCTCCCCCCAGGAAGTGCCGTGGCGCTGAAGCTGCTGCCATCCCCCCCTGCAGCCGCTGCCCCAGCCAAGGGAGCAGCAAAGGCAGGGCCAGGAGCAGAGGCAGCAGCAGGGGAGCCCTGGGGGGGCCGGGAAGCTCTTGTGTGGGTCAGGAAAGAGGCGCTGGGCACGAGGCCGGGGCTGTGCTGAGCAGGCCCAGCCCTCACATCCCCCCAGCCAACGCCGGCTGCCCGGGGGGCTTGGGAGGGACCCAGCCCGTGTGCCCCACACTGAGCTGGCAGAGAGAGAGCCAAGGGACAGGGCCACGGGCAGGGCCCCGGGTGAGGGACAGGCAGGGCCATTGCAGGGCCACGGTGAGGGCACAGCCTGTGGCAGCAGAGCTGCCCAGGGCCGGGGGCAGCCGGGGGTGTTGGTACCAGGCAATGCTGGGGCTGAGCAGAGCACGAGGCCTCTTGCAGACCCCTGGAGCAGCCTCCCACTTGCCAGCCCCGCCCTGGTGGGGTGACACTGTCCCCTCCCTACAGGACACTCCCTCAGAACTCTTTGGGGGGGCCTTTTGTGTCTATTCCTGGTTGCTGATTCCTGCTGGGGACCTGAGGGAGCCTCTGCAATCCCATCCATGGGGCACAATCTCCTCTGCAGAGCTTGACTCACTGCAGACTTTGCAAGGAAATCTGTGCTGGCAGCCTGAGTATGTCCTGACCCCCCGTGCTCCCCCCAGGATATCTAGTACAAGTTTCCCATTCCCGGGCACCCATGGGATGGGGGGCAATTGTTTTCCTGCTGTTCCTGTTCTTGCTCCACCCCTGGGTGCTCTTGGTGGTGGGCAGGAGGTGTTTTTTGGGGGTGCCGGGCTGGGTTTGTGGCAGAGCTCCGGCGGTGGGTGGGGGGATGCGGGTCCCCCCCACGGTGGGGGTTGGTGTTGCTGGGTCAGGCCCCGCCGGCTCCATTGTCAGCCCGGTGCTGACGGGGGGGACACAGCGGGTTTGGGGCCCCCCCGGGAGTGCCGGGGGTGGGTGTGGATCCCGGGAGCTGCCGAGTGTGGAGGGCGGAGCGGGGCGATGCCAGAGCTGGGGGATCCCCGGCAGCCTGGAGGGGGGAGCACAGAGAGGGAGGAGCCCCAGGACCCAACGGAGCCTGAAACGGGGGGTGTGGAGAAGGGGAAACTTGGACAGTGGGGACCCCTGGGATCCCTGGGACAACAAAGTGGAAACCGTGGAAAGGGAGAATGTCTGGGAATATGGCACCCCGAAGGTGAGAGTCAGAGGAGAAGGAATTCTTGGGACCCCCAACACCCCAGAGGAGTCAGAGGGTCAGTCAGGGGAGACCCTCTGAACCCCAGAGGGAAGAGACCAGAGAGGAGGAATTTCTGGGAGAATTTTTTTGCGCTGCATGTTCATAGTTTGGAGTATTTTTTGGCTTAACTGTAACTTTTTGCAGTTTGGGGGGGCGAGGGTCTTCTTGATATTGTCTGAATCTTGGTATTTTGGAGATTTTTATGGTCACAGGATGCCCGGTGAGTTCTAGAGATGGACTTGGGCAGGAGGAACCCCCAAGCCAACGTGCTCAGCCCTTGTTTTCCCCCCATCAGGATTTGTCCTTCCCAAAGCTTGGGCGGATGGAGGAGGAGGCTGCGAGGAAGAGGAAGATGCCTTGGTCCCCCCAGGCAGGTGAGGAGGAAGTCAGTGTCCCTTTGGGCGGGTGTTGTGCTGGCTCTGTCAGCCGAGCATGGCCCCGGCTGCAGGACAACCCCGCTGGCGCCGCCGTCCTGCCGGGGCCGGAGTTGGGGGGATGTCCTTGGCCTTCCCTGTGGGCCGGAGGAAAATCCCCTGCCTGTCCTTCTTGCTTCCTGCCCCAGGCCCCGAGGTGAGGACGGAGAGCGCGGAGGACAAATCCCCCCGTGAGACCCTGGTGGGAGAGGCCGTTTTGAAGGGCTCCCCGGCGCAGGAAGGCAGCGGGGAGGAAAAGGGCCGGAGATCCCCCCGCAGGAGGGGCTCCAAAGCCATCCCAGGGTGCTCTGAGGAGGAAAGAGCCAGCCTGTGCCGGGAAGGCGGCCGGAGCTTGAGGGGGAGCTCTGAGCTGATGGTCCCTGAGCAGCCTTCCAGCAGGGAGAAACCCTTCAGGTGCTTGGAATGTGGGAAGAGCTTCAGGAAGAACTCCAACCTCCTCAGCCACCAGCACATCCACACTGGGGAACGGCGTTACAAATGTGGGGAATGTGAGAAGAGCTTCAGGGACAGCTTCAGCCTGATCCAACACCTGCACATCCACACTGGGGAACGGCCCTATTTGTGTGCAGAATGTGGGAAGAGCTTCAGGGACAGCGCCAATCTCCACAACCACCAGCGCATCCACACTGGGGAATGGCCCTACAAGTGTGGGCAATGTGGGAAGAGCTTCAGCAAGAGCTTCAGCCTCCACATCCACCAGCTCATCCACACCGGGGAACGGCCCTATATGTGCTTTGAATGTGGAAAGATGTTTCCAACCAACGGGAATCTCCTGCAGCACGAGCAAACGCACACGGATGAGAGGCCCTTCCGCTGCACCGACTGCGGGAAGGGCTTCAACCGAAAGTCCACCCTCGTCACCCACCAGCACATCCACACTGGGGAGAGGCCCTACAAGTGTGGGGAGTGTGGGAAGAGCTTCACCCAGAGCTCTAACTTGACCAGACACCAGCGGACCCACCAGTAAGGGAAGCCCTACCAGTGCCCCGACTGCGGGAAGAGCTTCAGCCGCTGCTTCCACCCTGAATGAAGCCCCTGATGCTGAGGCAACCCCTGGAGTCCAGTGACTGTCAGTCCATCCCTTTCGACCACAAAGGGCCAGTCCCCTTTCCCAGGGGCTGCTTCTTCCAACAGAACCCTTCTTGGAGGGAGGTGTGAAGTTTCCTGCCTTGGCTGGGGACCCCCAAGGTCACTGCTGGAGGTTGAGAGCAGAGATCTCCCCATGAGCGTTGGTCTGGGGGAGTTCCATCCATCTCTAATTAAGAATTACTGGTTTTGTGCCAGCTTCAGTAGAATTGCTTCAACAATTGCTTTAGTGTAGAGCACTGTCCTGTCTTATCCTGTACTCCTGGTAGTTTTAGTGTTTGTATTGTGCAGTAAATAATTCTGAGGAAGATCTTTTGTCTGATCATTTGGAACCCTAAATAAATTCATTTCTCTCAATATATCTGATTTGCCATCATTAAAACCTGGAGGACAAAAGTGAATCTGTCACATTTCTGTAATTCCTCTAAACTAAAACTGTTGGCATGATCCAAAGCTGAGATTGGATCCAGAAGCCCCCAGCACCCCACAGTAAGCTGGGAGCTCAGGGGGGGAACCACCCACTGCCAACTCCCCTGTGCCCAAAGACCCCCATGGGACCGTCAGACCCTCCAGACAACCCTCCCTTTTCCACCCTTCTCCCTGTTCCTTCCATATTCCCATTGTCCCTTCAATCCCCCATTTCCCCCCTGAACACTTTTGGGGTCCCAACCAATACTTTTTGCCCCTTCTCCTGTGGGCACTGAAGGAGAAAATGAGGCTGCACACACAGAGTCCCATTGCGGGACTTGTCCACCCATCTTTCCGGCGTCCCCCTTTCATTGGGGTTCCTTTGGAAACAGTACCTGGTGTTTGTCTTTTAGTCCACTGGAATTCCCAGCATGGCCCCAAGGCAGGGCCCTGATCCCACACATTCCCCTCCCCTCATGTGCTGGCTGTGTTCAGCCACCAGAGAAAAACACAGGCTGCCATGCAGAGCATTCCAAGTGGTTTCCACTTTGGCAAACAGCCCTCTCTGGATGGAAAACACCAGTCAAGGCCAAAACACTCCTTGTTGATCCTGATTAACTGAATGCAGCTGCTGCTGCCTTTTGTTGTTCCCATAAAAATTCTCAGGGTTCCTTTGCTTCCAGGAGGCCCCACATGTTCCAGTGGCCCCTTGATTCCATGAGCTTCCCCAGTCTCCAAAGGTTCCTTTAGTTCCATGAGGCCCTGCAGTCCCAAAATGCCCTTTGGATTCTCGGAGATTTCCCACTGTCCCAGGGTCCCTTGTGCTTCAGAAGGAGCTGCAGTGGGACAGTGGCCCCTTGGTTCCGTGAGCTCTGCAGTGTTCCAGGAATCCTTGGGTTCCAGGAGAGCCTGCAGTTTCACAAGGAGCACTTGAATGCAGGAGGTTCTGCAGGGTCCCAATGGCCCCTGGATTCTGGGAGGTTCAGAAATATCTCCGGGCTCCCTTGGTTCCAGGAGGACACGCATGTCAGCAGGAACCCTTGGTTCCAGGAGGCTCGACAATGTCCCGGAATTCCTTTGATTTCATGAGGCCCTGGATTGTCCCAATGGATTCCTGATTCCATCAGCCCCCTCAATGTCACAATGGTCCCTCGGTTCCATGAGTTTCTGCAGTGTCCCAGGGTTCCTTTTGTTTCATGGGGACCTGCAGTGTCACAATGGGCCTTGAATTCCAGGAGTTTTGCAAGGGTGACAGTGCTGCCTTGATTCCATGAGATTGCCCAGTGTCCCAGGGTTCCTTTGGCTCCAGAAGGCCTTGCAGTGTCACAATGGTCCTTGGTTCCAGGAGGTTCCACCATGTCCCTGCTGGAACATGCGTGGCTGTGATGCTGCCCCACCTGCAGAGCTGCCTCCAGCTCTGGGCTCCAGCACAGGAAGGACATGGACCTGTTGGAGCGAGTGCAGAGGGGAGCAGCAAGAGGATCAGAGGGATGGAGCAGCTCTGCTGTGAGGAAAGACTGAGAGAACTGGGATTGTTGAGGCTGGAGAAGAGCAGGCTTTGGGGTGACCTAATTGTGGCCTTCCAGTGCCTGAAGGGAGCCAACAAGAAAGATGGAGAGAGACTTTGGACAAGGGCCTGGAGTGACAGGACAAGGGGCAGTGGCTTCACATGGATAGAGGGAAGGGTTGGAGGAGATAGTAGGAAGGAAATCTTTAGTCTGAGGGTGCTGAGATGCTCCTGAAGGCCCCTCCCAAGCCAAAGCATTCCATGATTGTGGGACTGGTGGGTGAGGTGGTGGTTGGAGCCGTCTGGGGCACAGGGACCCAAAATGAGGGAGTTTTCCATTGTGGGGGAAGGAAGGAGGGGGCAGCAGAACTGACCCCTTGGACACCTGGCAGGCAGGCTTTGGTTGGAAGCTGGTGATGGGGAGCTGAGTGAAGCCCCCACAATGCAGGAGGAAATGGTCAGTGACCTGCTCTGCCAGTGAGACCCCCCAAGTGCCTGGGCCCACATGGGATGCAGCCAAGAGTCCTGAGGGAGCTGGAGAAAGAGCTGGCCAAGCCACTCTCACTCATTCCCCAGCAGTGCTGCACAACTGCACAAGTCCCAGCTGACTGGCAACAAACAAATGGGATGCCCATGCACAGGAAGGGCCCAAAGGAGGATCTGGGGAACTCCTGGCCTGTCCCATTGACCTCAGGACCAGGGAAGTCCATGCAGCAGATCCTCCTCAGTGCCATCCCATGGCAGGGGCAGGACAACCAGGGGATCAGGCCCAGCCAGTGTGGGGTTGGGAAAGGCAGGTCCTGCCTGTCCAACCTCATCTCCTTCTCTGACAAAGGACCCGCTCAGCAGCTGAGGGAAAGGCTGGGGATGTGTCTCTGTGGAATTCCAGAAAGCCTTTGGCACCATCTCCCCCAGTATCTCCTGCACAAACTGGCTGCTCATGGCTTGCCCGGGGAACTGTTTGCTGGGTGACAAAGTGTCTGATGGGCCAGGGAGTGGTGGGGAATGGAAGGAAATCCAGGTGGGGCCGGTCACTAGTGGGGTTCCCAAGGGCTCAGGGTTGGGGCTGCTCCTGTTTCACATCGTTCTTGATGATCTGGGCCAGGGGATCGAGTGCCCCCTCAGTAAAGTCGTGGACAACACCACGTTGGGTGTGAGTGTGGATGTGCTGGAGGGCAGGAAGGCTCTGCAGAGGGATCTGGACAGGCTGGATCAATAAGGCCAAGTGTCAGGGCCTGCCCTTGGCTCCCAACAACCCCCTGGAACGCTCCAGGCTGTGGGCAGAGGGGCTGGAGAGCTGCTCAGCAGGAAGGGACTTGGGGGTGCTGCTTGACAGGGGCTGGATATGAGGCAGAGTGTGCCCAGGGGGGCAAGAAGGCCAAGGGCATGGTGGCCTTTGTGGAGAAGAGTGTGGCCAGCAGGAGCAGAGAACTGATTGCCCCTCTGTGCTGGGCACTGGGGAGGCCCCACCTGGAGTGCTGTGTCCAGTTATGGGCCCTCAGTGCCAAAAGGCCCTTGAGGGGCTGGAGCGTGTCCAGAGAAGGGAACGGAGCTGGGGAAGGCTCTGGAAAACATGTCTGCTGAGGGACAGCTGAGGGAACTGGGCTTGAGGGAATTGCCTTAAATTGCCTTGGGCAAGGTTCATACTAGATATTGAAGAACCCTTTTTCCACTGAGAGAGTGTTCAATCATTGGAACAAGTAGCCCAGGGAGGTGGTGGAGTCTCTGGAAGTGTTCAGGTGTGTGGTGGGTTGACCTTGGCTGGACACCAGGTGCCCTCCCAGCTGCTCTATCACTCCCCTTCCCAACAGGACATGGGAGAGAGTAAGGTGGAACAAAAAACAACTGGTGGGTTGAGATAAGGCAGTTTATTTAAAGCAAAAGACAGCAGGGTTTGTTCTCTGCTTCCCATGAGCAGCCATGGTCGGCCACTCCCGAGGAGCAGGGCTTGGGTCCGTGGGACGGTTCCTCAGCAGGCAGCCATCAGACAATGAATGCCCCCCTCCTGCTCCCTGCCTCAGCTTTTAGAGCTGAGCTGACCTCCCATGGGCTGCAATGTCCCTTGGCTCAGTTGGGCTCAGCTGGCCTACTTGGGTCCCCTGCCAGGCTCTTGCCCTCAGCTAAGGAAGGAATGTCCCAGTGTTGGTGCTGTGCTCAGCAGTGGCCAAAACACTGGGGTGTTCTCAACCCCCTTCCAGCTGCCAATGCCAAGCTCAGCCCTGGGAGGGCTGCTGTGGGGAACTGAACTGCAGCTCAGCCAGACTCAACCCAAATATCTATGGCACATATTCTATAGAATCCATCCTTAGGTGTTGTGTGATAGATCTATAAGAGATTACAAATAATAAGCAAGAATAAGGCAAGTGTCCTCCTTAGGGACAACCCCCCCCAAAACTACTCGCTGGGTTTGTTCCTTGGGGGTCTCTGCAGCAGCAAGCACAGCCCCACACTGACTGCTCTGGGCTGTGCAGGCATTTGTGCTTCTGCCTGTCTCACACACACCCCCAACCTTGGGATGGATCTGGATGTCACTGGATGTGATGTCACAGGGGAGATGTGATGTCACAGGAAGGATGTGATGTCACAGGGGAGGACATGATGTCACAAGGATGATATGATGTCACAGGAGAGATGTGATATATGATGGATGTGACGTCAGCTGTTGTGACACTTCAGGGTCTCATGGAACCAAAGGAACCCTGGGACAGTGAGGAACCTCATGGAGTCAAGGGCCTATTGAGACACTGCAAAGCTCATGGAACCAGAGGAATTCTGGGAGTGTGTGGAACTTCATGGAATCAAAGGGCCATTCTGACACTGGAGGGCCTCCTGGATCTGAAGGAAACCTGGGAGACTGCAGAATCTCATGGAATCAAGTGGCCAGTGTGACATGGGGGACCTCCCAGAAGCAAAGAAACCCTGGGACATTTTGGAACTTCATGGAATCGCTGGGCCATTGTGACACTGGGGAACCCCATGGAATTGTGTGGCCATTGTGACATTGCAGGGTCTCATGGAATAAAATGAAACTTGGGACACTGTGAAACCACATGGGATCAAGGGGTACCTGTGACCCTGCAGGACCTCATGGAACCAAGGGAAGCCTGGGACACTGAGGAAACTCGTGGAACCAAGTGGCCTTTGTGACCCTGCAGAATTGCACGGAATCAACAACCCATTGTGACACTGCAGGGCTTCATGGAACCGAAGGAATCCCTGGACACTGTGGAACCTCATAGAAACAAAGGGCCATTGTGACACTCCTGGGCCTTGTGGATCCAAAGGAATCTTGGGATGTTGTGGAACCTCCCAGAGTCAAGGGGCCATTGTGACACCGTGGAACCTCATGGAATCAACAGTCCATTCTGAGTCTGCAGGGCCCAGGGAAGCAAAGGAATCCTGGGACACTGTGGAATCTCACAGAATCAAGGGACCATTGTGACCCTGCGGAGTCTCGAGGAGATGAAGAAGCCCTGGGAGACTGGAACTTCACGGAATCAAGGGACCGTTGTGACAGTGCAGGTCCTCATGGAACCAAGGGAAAATGGGGACACTGTGAAAACTCATGGCATCAAGGGGCCATTTTGACATGCAGGGCTTCCTAGAACCAAAGGAAGCCTGGGACGTTTGGGATCCTCATGGAATTGAGAGGCCATCGGGACACTGTGGAACCTTATGAAAGGAGAGGAACCCTGAGACTGTGCAGAACCTGAGGGCAGAAAGGAGCCATCGGGACACTGCAAAACCTCGTGGAATCAAGGGGCCACGGCTTCACATCTGGGTCTCATGGAACCAAAGGAAACCTGGGACACTGAGGAAACTCATGGAAGCAGGGAGACCCTGGGACACAGTGGAGCCTCACGGAATCAAGGGGCCATCGGGACACTGCAGGACCTTCTGGGGCCAAAGGAACCCTGGGCTGCTGCAGAACCTCACGGAGGTGGGAAGCTGCTGTGTGGGGCCCCCACGACGAGTGGCTGGGGCTGCTGCAGGAGAAGGTGAGTGAAGCCAATTTGCACAAGTGGAAGCTGTGGGCAACACCACTGAGCCCCCTTGCCAGGGTCAGTTACCATGGCAACCATCAGACATTCCCATTGTGTGCTGGGTTAAAAGTAAACCGGAGGGAGAAATGAACCCACCCGAGGGATTGCAAGTCAGAGTTACAATTTACTAAGAAGATTACAATAAATACAGTGATACAGAGAAAAATGGTTTTAACCCACAAAAATAGCTGTATAAGCCAGCACCCTGGGACAAGAACAGAACAGTGCTGAGCACCACGTGGCCCCCCAGAGTGCAAAGTAAAAGGAAAGGAAAACCTGTTGGTCCAGATGATGGTGGCAGTTCTGTTGAGGCAGTGATGGCAGTCCTGTCAAGAGTGGCAGTGGCAGTCCTGTTGGAGTTCTGGTCCTCCTCTCGATCCCACGAGTGGCACCAGAAGTCCCCAAACCCCAAGAGAATATGTGCTCAGGTTCAGGTGGGGATGTCCAGCACCTCCCCCAGGGTGGGGAGTTTCACAATGGGCAATTTAACTCTGTGAGTCATGGGGTATTTTTGGAGTGTTTGAAGGTCTGGGTGTTGCAGCTGCCTGTTCTGCCAGTCCAAGGTGGCCCATTGGCAGAGATGACCCCTCAGGCTGGGGGTGAAGGTGCTAATGCCTCCCCGGAGGGGAGTTCTCACAGCTGAGTCATGGGTGTGAAGACAAAGGAACACCTCTTGCACAGTTCTTTCACACCCAGCTTGTAGCCTGAGGCGTCAGGTGGGCCCTGGGCAGCTGCTGCAAAGGATCCATTCTTAAGAGTCCATCAGAAATGACACAGAGGGTGTAGAATACACAGTTTTGGTTGCACTCACACAGTGATAAACTGGTCCTGGCCCCTGCAACTAGGACAGATTGCTAGGGTCGGTTACCATGGCAACCATCATACATTCCCATTACTACGGCCAGTTAGCATGGCAACCATCATACCTCGCACTGCTACGGTCAGTTACCATGGCAACCATCACACATTCCCATTGCTATGGTCAGTTACCATGGCAACCATCATACATTCCCATTGCTACAATCAGTTATGATGGCTACCATCATATGTCCCACTGGTACAGTGGGTTACCATGGCAACCATCACACATTCCCATTACTATGGTCAGTTACTATGGCAACCATTACACATTTCCATTGCTACAATCAGTAACCATGGAAACCATCATACATTCCCATTTCTACAGTCAGTTACCATGGCAACCCTCATACATTCACGTTGCTACTGTCAGTTACCATGGCAACCATCATACCTCGCACTGCTACGGTCAGTTACCGTGGTAAACCTCATACATTGTATTACTACGGTTGGTTACCATGGCAACCAGAATACATTCCCATTGCTACCATCAGTTACCATGGCAACCAGCATACATTCCCACTGTTATAGTTGGTGACCATAGCAACCATCATACAGTCCCATTTCTATGGTCAGTTACCATGGCAACCACCATGCATTCTCGTTGCTATGGTTAGTTACCGTGGCAACCACCATACATTCTCTTTGCTATGGTCAGTTACCATGGCAACCACCATACTTCCAATGGTACAGTCGGTTACCATGGCAACAATCATACATTCCCATTGGTACGGTAAGTTACCATGGCAACCATAATTTATTCCCATAGCTATTGTTGGTTACCATGGCAACCATCATACATTCCCATTGGTACGGTCAGTTACCATGGTAACCACTGTACATTCTCATTGCTAAGGTCAGTTACCATGGCAACCATCATTTATTCCCATAGATATGGTCAGTTACCATGGCAACCATCATACATTCTCATTGCTACGGTAAGTTACCATGGCAACCATCATTTATTCCCATAGCTATGGTCGGTTACCATGGCAACCATCATACATTCCCGTTGCTATGATAGGTTACCATGCCAACCATCATTTATTCCCATAGCTATCGTAAGTTACCATGGCAACCACCATACATTCCCATTTCTACGGTCGGTTACCATGGCAACCATCATACATTCCCATTGTTATAGTCAGTTACCATTACAACCATCATACATTCTCATTGCTATGGTCGTTTACCACGGCAATAACCATACATTCTCGTCTCTACGGTCAGTTACCATGGCAACCATCATACATTCTCTTTGCTATGGTCAGTTACCATGGCAACCACCATACATTCTCATTGCCACTGTCAGTTACCATGGCAACCATCACATATTTCTATTGCTATGGTCGGTTTTCATGGCAACCCTCATACATTCCCATTGCTACGTTCGGTTACCATGGCAACCATCACACATTCCCATTGCTACATTCAGTTACCATGGCAACCACCATACATTTCCACTGCTACAGTCAGTTACCATGGCAACCAGCATACATTCCCGATGCTACAGTCAGTTTCTATGGGAACCTCTTGGTTCCTCTTGGAGAGAAGCAGATGCAGATGAGCCTCCCTGTTGTCCACCAACCTGCCAGCTGTGCTCTAAAGGCCTGTGTGCCAAGGGGTGTCTTGACCAAGACTCTGCACAAATCTCTGGGACCCTTTGCATCCTGTCGTGGTGCTTTTCCAGTGAATTCCAGGGTTATCAAACCCAACTTGAATGGGATCTTTGTCTCACTCCACAATGTCACCCAAACCACTCTCTCCTCTGACCCTCACCCACAAAAGTTCACCCAAGTTGTTCATCCCCTAGAGCAGCTGCACAGGTCCCAGAAGCTCCTTCACGCTGAGGACACCTCTCTCCTGCTCTTTCTCTCCTGTGTCTCCTTGGCCTTCTCTCCCAACCCATCACAGCCCTGCAACCTGGGAACTGTCTCAGCAGGCCTGGGCTGTTATTGCCTGCAAGTGGAATGAAGAGAGACTTGGGGCTGCAGCTCCTCCTGCCTGTGCCCCACACGCAGGGCATTGGGGCCTGTCTGGCTGCAGCCCCTCAGTGGGGCACCGGGGTAAGAACAGACTTGCAGTGGGGAAAGCTGCTCTGAAAGCCCCGAGAGCTGGGCTGTGCAGAGGCTTTGCTGACAATGGCCTTGGGGGTGGACGTGCTGGGACTCAGGCCCAGGGGGAAAATCCCAGGCCTGATCCCTGAGGAGATCAGCACATGCTGCTGAAATGCTGGGGGAGAGCAGAGCCAGCAGAGGGAGGAAACAAGTGTGGACAGCCTGGGCTGATGGGATTTGGACTCGTGCCTGGCCCGGCCTTGGCTGGGCAGAGAAGGGACAGCCTTTGTGTCCCTGCAGGGCTGGGATTCACTCCCTGCCCCAAAGGCACCCAATGTGTCTGAGAAGCCCTGGGTGGTGCCTGTCCCACAACTGCTGGGAATGGGGACGGGTTCCTGCACAGGCCCTGTGCTGTCCATGGCAGCTGCTGCACTTGTGCTGCAGAGCCCTGGCACCTCCCCTGGCACTACAGGCCCCTCTTTGGCTGTTCAGTCCAGGCTCAGCTGCCCTGAATTAGGTTCAGCAGTGAAGGGATGTCCAGGAGACAACTGCCATTGTACTCTGAGGACATGTAGAAAATACCCTGATAAAGAACAGGAGAGAGACCTCTCTCCCTGTGCCACCTGACTCCATTTGGTCACCTGAACACCTCTAGGGGCTGCCCTGGACAGAAGGAACAGTGACAGGTTCCCCTGTCCTACCTGTGGGCCCCTTCTGCCACTGAAGTTGGCCAAAGCAATGTCCCAGCAGCCTCCAAGAAGATCCCACAGCTGCTGCCCTGTCCCTAGGAACTGCTCCATTGGAGCCTGCAGTTCCCAGCAGGAATCTCGGTCACCTCTGGCCCCTCAGAAGGAACCAGGGCTTTGTGTCCCAGCAGGTCACTCCTGGCTTTGGTCTTCATTCATTGCCATGGGAGCTGGGACAAGGAGTCACCTGCAGGTGCCTGTTTTGGGCCCACTGAAGTGGGGCAGGAGGAATCCCAGCCCATGGGGGTTGTGGAGGGAGCTGACTGTCCTTCTGGCCCCAGGTCTGCAGAGCCACAAGGAGACACCTCTGTTGACTCAGCTGAGTCCCTTCCCTCAGTGCAGGTGAAGGAGATCCCTCCTGGGCACTGTCTGGGTTTCCTGTCTAATGATGGGACATGAAAAGGGGACTCTTGAACTCTGTGTGTGTTTGGAGAAATGACAGTGCTGAAAGAAGTGTCTGTGCCCAGCTGAGAGAAGGAACATCATTATTTCCTTCAGCTGTGTGCCAGCAGGTTCCCCTGGAGCCCCAGGGACAGCTGGAGGGAGCCCAGAGGGGCAGAGAAAGGGCTGCCTGGGGCTGTTGCTGTGCTGCTGAGCTGGGCTGGGCTCCTGGCACACAGGGAGCTCCTGGCAAGCAAGAAGAGCTTCAAAGAGACAGCTCTGCTGGTGAGCAGCTCCTCTGCACAGCCCAGCAGGGCTGAGGGCACTGCCTGCAGCACCCAGGGCACAGGAGAGAAGGCAGAGAGATGAGAGGCAGCCTGGGCTGGGAGGTGACTGAGCTCTCACTATGCCAGAAACCTTCCCAGGTATTGAACGAAGAATTCTCTGGCTGTAGGAAAGTTCAACTTCTCTTCCTGGAGGCATCTCCTAAAGCTGACACATCCCACAGCTTCTAGGATCTTTCAGCAGGACTCTCCCAGTTGCTGCAGTGCAGGGGAAGTGGCCATATGGCAGAGCAGGGCAGGAGCTGCAGGCAGCAAGGGCAGAGAGGAGAAGGGAGCAGGAGGTTCAAGGGATCCTGGGGTGGGAGGACAGGGCAGAGCTGCTCAGGGCAGGAACCTTGCCAGCCCTTTGCCAGGGTCAGGCTCTGGCTGCAGAGCAGTGCAGGTGAGTTCCTGCAAGTGCCTCTCCCAGCTGCCAAATGGCAGCAGTGGCAGGAGCTGTCAGGATGGCTCTGCTGGATTTGCTGGGGTGCAGCAGGAGAAGCTGCTGCAGAGCAGGACTTGCTGCTGCCCCCTCAGAGGCCCAGGGCCAGAAGGTTCCCTGTGCCAGGGCTGGCTGTGGGGTGGGAAGGTGGGGGTGCAGCCAGGGGTGCCCAGGGCTGTGGGGCAGAGCAGGGTCCTGCCCCCAGGGCTCTGTGTGCTGGGGCAGGGACTCTGCTGCCTGCCAGGGTCAGCTCTCAGCCCGGCCAAGGAGCTGCCACGGGGCTGGGGGAGAAGGGCTGTGGGGAAGGAACAACTCCTGGGAGGGCAGAGCAGGGCAGAGTCCTTCTGATCTCCAAAGTGGGCTGCAGGGATGAGGGCTGGTCACAGCTCCAGATCAAAGCAGGAAATTTCCCAGAAGGTATTTGCAAGAAGCACAGACAGACAGGGAGTACTTTAAAGAGAAAGAACCAGTTCTCTCAGTGTTATACTCTGGATTGTCTGGGTGCTGACTGCGATAGAGAAATCAATCTCAGAGCACAGGATACTGCAACTTGAACTCTGTTAGATTAGAGGGGATTGAACCTGAGAGTATCAGACATCAAAACTGTCTTATAGACAGCATCAGTGTCACTTTTCCAGCCTCCTCAGGGTTGCTCTGACATTGCCAGCAGAGCCTGCCCAGCCAGAGATGCCCCTGGGCAGTGCCCTGTGCTACTGGGAGGGCTCTGCAGGGCAGAGCTGAGCCCCCAGGGCTGGGCTGGGCTCTGGCAGCACTGCCAGGGCCCAGCCCTGTACCCAGGGAAGCAGCTACTGGCAGGGACAGCTCCAGGCAGCAGAGCCCTGGGCAGGGAGT
Organism: Pipra filicauda; assembly: GCF_003945595.2. Lineage (NCBI taxonomy): Eukaryota > Metazoa > Chordata > Aves > Passeriformes > Pipridae > Pipra > Pipra filicauda. Next base: position 125,681 of record NW_024104872.1, on the reverse strand, counting down.
GGGGGGCAAGTGCCCCCAAGGCCTGGGGGAGGGGGCGTTCAGGCAGCTCTGGGGGCCCTTCCCTGCAGCTCTGCTGGGCACTGTGTGCTGGGCCATAGAAATGAGGATTCCTGCAGTGGAAAAGAACTTTCCCAGATGTGATGGTAAAAATAAAAAACACAGGTACAATTATTCTAACTTCAGACTAAGCTTCTGCTCTGCAGCCCCAGCTCTTCTGAGTTATGAGTGTAGAGGTGGAACTTTTGTATTCAAGGTGGGTTACATCTGACATTCCTTGTGTGTGTGAGAGCTCTACCAAAAAATTCCATTTCCCCCTGGAACAGAGCAAAACTGACTCCTTGGCAGTGCATTTGGTGACATTTGACACATTGATTTCTTTTAGAAATGGAGTTGCTTTTTCACAGAGGTCTGTCTTAACTGTTCCCTGTCCTTTCCTTTTTTGAACAGACCCTATGCTAAGAAACAGCAAATGTCCAACAGCAGCTCCCCCACCCAGTTCCTCCTCCTGGCATTCTCAGACAGGAGGGAGCTGCAGCTCCTGCACTTCTGGCTCTTCCTGGCCATCTCCCTGGCTGCCCTCCTGGCCAACGGCCTCATCCTCAGCGCCGTAGCCTGGGACCACCACCTGCACACCCCCATGGGCTTCTTCCTGCTCAACCTCTCCCTCACAGACCTGGGCTGCATCTGCACCACTGTCCCCAAAGCCATGCACAATTCCCTCTGGGGCACCACAACCATCTCCTACATGGGATGTGCTGCACAGCTCTTTTTCTTTTTCCTCTTCATCTTAGCTGAGTATTATCTCCTCACCATCATGTGCTACGACCGCTACGTTGCCATCTGCAAACCCCTGCACTACGGGACCCTCCTGGGCAGCAGAGCTTGTGCCCACATGGCAGCAGCTGCCTGGGCCACTGGCTTTCTCAATGCTCTGCTGCACACAGCCAGTACATTTTCCCTGCCCCTGTGCCAGGGCAATGCCCTGGGCCAGTTCTTCTGTGAAATCCCACACATCCTCAAGCTCTCCTGCTCACATTCAGGCTACCTCAGGGAAATTGGGCTCATTGGGGTTACTGCCATTTTATCATTTGGTTGTTTCATTTTCATTGTTTTCTCCTATGTGCAGATCTTCAGGGCTGTGCTGAGGATCCCCTCTCAGCAGGGAAGGCACAAAGCCTTTTCCACATGTCTCCCTCACCTGGCCGTGGTCTCCCTGTTCCTCAGTACTGCCACATTTGCCTACCTGAAGCCCCCCTCCATCTCCTCCCCATCCCTGGATCTGGTGGTTTCAGTTCTGTACTCAGTGGTGCCTCCAGCACTGAACCCCCTCATCTACAGCCTGAGGAACCAGGAGCTCAGGGTTGCCATAAGGAAAATGATGACTACATGTTTTTTGAGAAGCAATAAACTCCATCTTTTCTTCTGCAGAACACTCATTGTATAACTAATTTTGGGCCCAGCCTGCCTTCTAAAGCTTTTAATAGTTGTGGTGGTGGGGGATTTTCCTGTTTTTTTACTTCTGTTGATGTCATTAAGACTGAAATTTTATTCGTCATCCCATATAGAATTCACTGTCTATCTCTTTTTTCTTTTTGACCCACAAAATATACAAATCAGGAATCATGCTTTGTGTGCATTTGAACAAAATAAAAGTTCGTGCAGAAAGATATTTGTCAAACATCCTCCCTGTGATAGTTTGTATATGAGGAATCACAATCTCTGAGTGTAAGAAAGGACACAAATTCTTTTCTCCAGATTCTTCCTCAAGACCTCCCCTGAAGCTGGAGAACATTTCCACGTTTGCAGATGTGGAGAGGAAAAGAGTCCCAGCACTGCCAGGGAGCACCAGAACTGGGTCTGTTCAGAGCTGCTCTCTTTGCACTCCCACCCTCTCCTTTCCTGTCTGTGCCCAAGGCCTGAGTGCTCTGGCAGCTCAGTCACTGTCCTGCTGTGGGTCAGGCCTGTGAGCACAGGCAGGGACAGGCCCTGGGCACTGCTGGGACAGGGCTGGGCTCCACAACAGCAGTTCCAGCAGCAAAGGGGTTCCCCTCCAGGCTGAGGTCTTTTCCCAACACTGGTATCGAGAAGAAGTCCAAGGTGGACTCTCCAAAGTCTTGTTGCTTTGCTTGTTTCTCATGGAGACAGTGCAGTGAGGTCAGGGACCCACTGGGACTGCAGGGACTGAGGGCTGGTTCAGATGTTGTGTGTTGGTGGCCGATGGCCAATGGAGGTGACAAATGATCTCCAAGTCACCTGCCTGGGGCTCTGCAGCTTGTGAGGGCTCTGATGGCAGGTGAGGACTTGTCTGTAGGAACTCAGGAAGTGCAGGAGAGCACAGAGGATCTGCAGGGACAGCCCGTCCCATCCAGTCAGCAGGGAATGGAACCCTGGAGCAGAATCCTGCCCAGGGTGGAGTTACTAGAGATCAAGTACAAAATCTCCCTGTGAAGGGGCAAACAGAGCTCTGCAAGCCCAGGGGACACAGCAGGTACAGGGAAAACTCTTGCCAGTGACTTCTCTTGACCTCAGTGAACTTCCCCAGGTCAATCAAGATCAGCCCCCAAAGCCATGTCCCAGCTCTGGAACAAGGCAGGGCCCCTCTGAGCCCCCTCCATGGCCACACAGGAGGGTCTGTGGGAGGTGGTCAGTGGCAGGGAGCACCATCAGCTGGCTCTGCCTCCCAGCTGGAGCAGCACAGCCCAACAGAGTCCCCCATGGCCCCGGGCCCCAGAGAGCAGCCTCTCCAGCTCAGGGGCTGTGGGGAGCACAGGCAGGGGGTGCAGGAAGGGCTGCTCAGGCCAGCACAGATGTGTTCCCCTGGGAAAAGGCTCTGTGGAGAGATGGGATGTGCCAAGAGAAGAGCAGGACACCCTGTGTGAGCAGAGGGACATGGAAAGAGGCTGCCCTGGCCCTGGGGAAAAGAGGGGGCAAAGCAAAATGTGGGAAACTCTCTGGTCTGAGATCAGTTGTGCTGCCCAAGAACACGCTGACTCCAGAGGTGTCCAAGCAGGGCAGAGCCGGCGACTCCGGTCCGTGCGGCGGCGGGGGGGAGGCAGCGGCTCTGCTTGATTCCATGGAGTTCTGGGGAGGCACAGTGGACTCTTGGTTCCATGAGGCTCTGAAATATCTCCTGAAATGAACCTCCCCTTTGGTTCCATGAGGCCCTGGAGTGTCACAGTGGTCCCTTGAGTCCATGAGGTTCCTCAGGGTCAGAATGGCCCCTTGGTTCCATGAGGTTACAAAAGGTCTCAGGTTCCTTTGTTTCCATGAGGCCCCACATGTCAAAATGGCCCCTTGGTTCCCCCAGATTTCAGTGTCCCTGTGTTCTTTCATTTCCATGGAGCCCTGCAGTGGCACAATGGCCATTTTGTTCCATGAACATCCAAAATGTCTCAGGGTTCCTTTTTTTTCCATGAGGCCCCACATGTCCCTTGGTTCCACGAGATTCCACAGTTTCCCTGTGTTCTCTTGGATCCATAAGGCCCTGTAGTGTCACAACTGCCCCTTGATTCCATGAAGTCCCACAGTGTCCCTGGATTCCTTTTGTTCCATGAGGTTCTCCAGTGTCACAATGGCCTCTTGATTCCATGAAATTCCACTGTGGCCCAGGGTTTCTTTGTTTCCAAGAGGCCCTGCAGTGCCACAATGGCCTCCTGATTCCATGGGTTTCCGCAGTGTCACAATGGCCCCTTTATTCAGGAGGTTGCCCACTGTCCCTGGGTTCCTTTGGCTCCATGGGGCCCTGGAGCATCCCAGTGGCCTCTTGATTCCATGGCTTTCCCCAGTGTCACAATGGCCCCATAATTCCATGAGGTTCTGCAGTTTCACAGTGGCTCCTTGATTCCATGAGGTTGCACAGCATCATCACACAGCTGAGCCCATCCTGATGAAAGTTCTGAGGAGGTTGGGAGGAACTGGGACAAAAGGAATAAGAAAATTGAGGAAGGAAAGAGGGGCATGGCCAAGAGAGAGGAAAGATTTTGATGAGGTAAAACCAGATTCAGGGAATGCTGAGGTTGCTGAAACACTGACTGTGCAAACATTCCTTTATGCACTTTGTAACCTCAAGCCCCAACACTAACCAAAAGTGCTGCCCCTCCCACTCAAAGGAATCCACTGCTCTAACTCCAAGGCAGAAAAAGCCCAAACCCAGAACTCCAGACTCTTATTTGTCCTCCAATGCCCACCCCAATCCCAAACCTGTATTACCAGTATGAAAAGCCAAGCTTTAATCCTAACCCAACCCAAAACCCTCTTCCCCTAATCATGAAGCAGACACTGCCAGCAGAACAACAAACCTCCCAAAGTTCTGCCTAATCCCCACCCTGAGCTCTAAACCCCAAGCCCTGACCATTCAGCACCCCCACAGCCCTTGGGAGCAGGGCAAGGACCTGGAGGGCCCCGAGCAGGCCCAGGGGGTTGGCAGAGGAATGGGAGGTGACCTGGATCTGCTCAGCTCTGCAGTGACCCCCAGGAGAAGGGCCTGGGCTCTGGCAGGGATGTCCTGTGGCACAGGGGCTCAGGATCCAAGTTAATAAGGCCAGCTGCACGTGGGGCTGCCTGGGGGGGAGTGTGGGCACCCAGAGAAGGAGTTGTCACCCCCCTGGACTCAGCCCTGGGGTCACCACATCTGGACTGGTCTGTCTGTCTGTCTGTGAGGTTCCCCATTCTGGAGGAATGAGGAAGAACTGGAGAGGGTCTAGAGCAGATCTGACAGGATGGAGCTTTTCTCCATATTGGAAAAAGAATGAAATCTCCACAAAGAGCAGCATTGAAGGTGCAAATTGAAGGTGAGGAAAAAAAAATGTCACTCAACAGGGACCCTTGTGCTGCAAGAGGTCACCCAGAGGGAGTCAGGATCACCTAATCCCTGATCATGTTCCAGGGAACAGCCAGAGCTGGTGCAGAGCCATCAGGGAGGGTCTGGAAATGCTGCTGGGAGGGGGTGGGAAAGCAGGAGGGGTGTGTGCAGCCTGCAAGGCCAGAGCAGCAGCAGGGCCAGGGCAGGACAGCCTGCAGGAGAGATGGCCAAGGGCTCTGGCAGGGCTGCAAGGCCCAAAGGCACCCAGGCCTTTGTCCCCTTGCCTCTGGCAGCTGCCTCTGCCACTCAGGCCACCACAAGCCACTTTCCTGGCAGGTTCTGCCCTTGGGTTCTGCCTCGCCCCTCCCTCAGGAGCCTGGCAGGGGTTGCCCAGTTTTGGGCCTTTGTTGTTCCTCCCCCTCCCATCCCAGTGCCCCCAAACAGCCCTGAGCCAGCCGGGAGGGACAGGATCTGCTGGGCCAGGGCCTGGGGCTCAGGCCTTGGCCTTTGTGCTCCACAAAACCAAGGCAGGCTTTGCTCAGCATTGCAGGGGCCTGCCCAGAGCCTTTGTCTGCCTGCACTCCTGGCCTCCAAGGAGCTGCTCCAAGGAGTCCCTGGGGAGGCTTTGGCAGTGCCTGCCCTCAGTGGGGCTCAGCAATGCTTCAAGGCACTTGGACTTTGGCTTCTGACTTCTGCAGCAGCTGCTTCAATCTTCTCTCAGCATGTCAGGACCATGGGCTGGGCTGCAAACACACTGTGGGGCTCATTAAAATCCAGAAATCCCTCAGGATCTCTTTGTCTTCCTTTAATTGTCTTCGAGACATTTACAAAACAAGTATTCAAAATTTGTACTTTTTTTGTTTTAATTCAATGTGGATATTTTTTAGTTCAGAGAAGAGGTGATAGAGGTGTTTTCCAAGTGATCTTGATGCTGAGTGTCTCCTCAGGAGATCCACACTGACCCTGGATGATCAACCTTGCTCCTCACCCCCCAACCTCACCAGTTCTGACATGGCTCATCTTGGACTGACAGCTGATGCAACTCCAAACACACTGTGGGACCCATTAAAACACTGACAAACAAATTATTTTTCTTTCTTTAATTGTCTTCAAGACTTCTACAGCTAATTGGAGTTGTTTTGTAGTTTAGCTAAGGAGGAAGATTTTAAAGTGGAAGTCATGAAAAATATATATATTTTTATGAAACAGAATGATTTACACAGAGCCTTGGGTTGCAAGAAGGTCAGGGTGCAAAAGAGTTTAATAGCACTTAATCATTGACCAGTTGAGCAGTTTTCAAGTGATTCAATAGCATTTACCACAACTTTAACAGTGACTGAATTATAGATTCCCAAGAACAACATTCCCACCACAGTCAATTCACACCCACACCCAGGCAGAGATGTGTGGACACATCAAGAGCTGGGTGTGGAAAGGTCCCTCTCCCAAATTCTCCTTCTTGTCAGGGAAACACTCCCACAAATCCCTTTGTGTTTCCCACCAGACAAGGGTCACAGCTGGAGGAGTGTTTGTGGAGGGGGATCAGAATTGTCCTGGGCATCAGGGAAGGTCTTTGGAGTGTTGGAAACTGGAGGGTTCCCGAGCTGGGAGAGGCTGCCAGAGGTGTCCCACTGAGAGGGAGGTGCTGGGGAGCTGCCAGGGCCTCCCTCAGCCCCGCTGGTTGTGGGCTCACAAGGTGACTGGCTTTAGTTATCTGCTGAATTTCCATCCTGGTGTCAGGAATGACTGGAGTTTCCCAAATATTTGGGAATTGGATCCAAACTGTTCCATTTGGGCCACAATTCAGGAAGCGAATGTTCCAAGGCTTTCATGGGATGACTGATTATCCTATGTTCCCCAACTGTTCCATTCCAAATTGTTCCCACATTGATCATCCAGCAGCACTTGGACCAGTCCAGGGACACTTCACTACACCCTGGTCTAGTCCAGGGGCTCTTCATTGCTCAGCTGGTTTGGTCAAGGCTTGTCAGGAGCTCCTGAGATCATACCTATAAGAAGGATGGGCACAGACTTAGTTGTAATAAGACAAGTGATAATGGTTTTCAACTAAAAAAGAGCAGATTTGAACTAGATGTGAGGAAGAAATTTTTTACACTGAGGGTGGTGAAACACTGGCACGGATCACCCAGAGAGGTCATAGATGCCCCACCCTTGGAAACATTCAAGGCCAGGTTAGAAAGGGCTCTGAGCAACCTGATCTAGTTGAACATGTCCCTGTTCATTGTGGGGAGGTTGGACTAGATGTCCTATAAAGGTCCCATCTGACTCAAACTATTTAAGATTCTATGGTTCTTTCCTACAGAGCCAAGGCTGACAGGGATCATCCAGGTTTCAGACCCAGCTGAGCATCCCCTTTGATGGCCCAGCTGGCAGCTCTGCTAAAAAGCTGCTGCAAAGAACCCCCAGACCTAAAGGAGCTTTTGTGCTGGGCTCAGCTGTGGCTCTCAGAGCTGGGGGTTGGCTTTTGGCTGCCAGGTGCCCACCAAGGCTCTCTCACTCCTCCTTCTTCTCCACTCCCCTTGGTGCCTGCAGGGTTGTTTCTCCCACATTTCTCTCACTCCTCTCTGGGTTACAGCACCCTGGATTTTATCCTTTCTCCAAAGGGTTATCACACAGGGGCCTCTGGAATTGCTTTTTGGCTCAGCTTTGGGCACTGGCTGGTCCATTTTGGAGCCACCTGAAACTGGCTCTCTCTGACACAGAGTCAACTCTTGATCTCTTCCCTAAGGGAAACCTGCAGCCCCCTCACTGCTACCAAACCTGATCCACAGGGTCATTCAAGTGCCCAGGAATACAGGAGGTCTTTGATCCCATTATTCTTCAGGCTGGTCAAACAAGACTTTGTCCTCTTCCTGTCCCTCACTGCAGGTTCTTTGTGTCAGAGCAGAGCTGGGCTGGACCTCAGCCGTGCTTTGCTCCAGAGCCTGCTGGGGTGGGGGCAGATGGCAATGGAACAGTTGGGTTGGGCTGGATGATCCTTGTGGTTCCCTTCCACCTCAGCATATTCTGTCATTCTGTGTTTGTTTGGGTTTGGTTTGGTTGGGTTTGGTCTTTTTCCCTCCTTTTGATTTCCTTTCCTCTCACCCATGAGTTTTTCCTTCATTGTCTTGGGCCTTGCTGGGCACCTGATGGCAGGACAAGTTTATCCAACTCAGTCATCTTGACCACATTTTTTGTACAAGTCACCATTAACTAGAGGAGGTTTCTCACAGACTCGCTGCAACTTGGCATCACCCACAAAGGAGTGGAAAGTGCATTTCATCCCATCATCCAGAGACATAATAAAGATGTCCCATAGGAATGGTCAAGGGCTGGTCCCTGATGGATGTCACCTGGGAGTTGCTGCCAAGAGGAATTTGTGCCATGACTTTTGACCCTCATCAGTCATTCAACTTCCCACCCATCACATGTTTCACTTGTCCAGTCCAGCTCTCACCAGTCTGGCTCTAAGGAGACCACAGGAGACCATGTCCAGGGCCTTGATAAAGTCTGGGCACACAACATCCCCTTCTTTTTCGTCCCACAGGGGTTCTGCAATCCCTGCCTTGTCCTTCCCATGCCTGGGAATGGCTGCAGCAGGACTTGCCCTATCCCCTTCCCTGCTGAGCCTGAGCAGTCTGGAACTCTGCCAACCCTCCTTGCTGCCCTCTTTGCAGACTGCTTCCATGTCTGCCTTTGCCAAGGCCCCAGGAAGCTCTGGGATGGCTCTGGCCTTTCCCAGTCTTTGGGAGAGGTCTCCCAGTGACACTGCCCAGCCTTCTCAATATCCCTGACACCAAAACCTTTTCAATATCCCATAGTTTCAGTTTAGTGCTCAGGACACAACACAGATTCTCATGGTTCTTCAGGAGAAAATTAGAAGTGGTTTCATTATAGAGGTCAACGGGTGGAGCAGCCCAGTCTGGTCTGGCCCCACAGCAGTGCCCAGCCCAGGGTGCTGCAGAGCTCTGGGCACTCCCCCCACAGCCCCAGCCCCTCTGAAGGGCACAGCAGCTCCTGGGGCACAGAGAGGAGTCTCAGCATCCCCATCAGCTCAGGGGCTGGACACTCAGCATGGCAGGAGGAAATGGAGGTCAGGGAAACTGCAGGAGCCCTGGTGTCACCTCCAGGAGATGCCCAGCACAGCCTGACTGTGCCCCTCAGTGCCAGCCCCTCTGCCCAGCCCAGCCCAGAGTCCTGGCCCAGGGACAGAGCAGCCTGTCCCCAGGGGGGGCTGCAGAAAGAGGTTTCTCTGTGTCAGGGATTCCTCTCTGCAGGCCCAGAAATGCTGCCTTGCTCTTCTGCAGGGACATCCCTTTGCCCAGGTCAGTGTGTCCAGGTTGCCTTGGCCAGTTGCAGATCCCAGCCTGGGATCCCTGCAGGGCCCTGAGCTGGAGGTGCTGCTCTGCACAGGGAGGGGCTGTGGCACCCTGGGCTGACCCTGCACTGGCCATGCTGGTCAGGGTGGGGAGCAGACCCAGCAGGATGGGGATCACTCCTCTCCACCCTCTGCCATAGTCCTGGAAGGCTCAGTAGCCAAGAACAAGGCTGGGCAGGACCATGGGCTGTTTCCAATGGCACAAAGGGCAGGGCAGGGCTCCACTCCATGCAGCCTGTGGGCTGGAGAGTTCTTCAGGACACCCTCCTGGAAAGCCCATCCCTGGCTCTGGTACAGCCCCCCCTGAACTGGGGAGGCATAAGGGGAGTTCACTGTGGGTGAGATGAGTCACTCCCCAGAGTCCTTTCTCTGTTCCTGCTGCATCCCCTGGGGTTGCAGAACTCTCCTTTACCAGTTCACAGGCAGATTTAGTACTTGATCTCTGTTAACTCCACCCTGGGCAGGATTCTGCTCCAGGGCTCCATTCCCTGCTGACTGGATGGGACGGGCTGTCCCTGCAGATCCTCTGTGCTCTCCTGCACTTCCTGAGTTCCTACAGACAAGTCCTCACCTCCATCAGAGCCCTCACAAGCTGCAGAGCCCCAGGCAGGTGACTTGGAGACCATTTGCCACTGGCCACCAGCACAGAACATCTGAACCAGCCCTCAGTCCCTCAAGTACCCCAGTGAGTCGCTTCTCTCACTGCAGGGACTGAATGGGGAAACAAGCAAAGCAATGAGACTTTGCAGAGTCTATTCCTTGGCCTTGTTCTTTACACCAACCTTTCAAAAAGAACAAAGTCTTCAGGAACTGCCCAGGGGGATCCCCTTTCCTGATGGAAATGATGTTAAGGAGCCCAGCTCTGTGCCAGCAGTGCCCAGGGCCTGTCCCTGCCCATGGTCACAGGAGTGACACAGAGCAGGGACTGAGCTGCCAGAGCACTCAGGCCTTGGGCAAGGAGCAGAAAGGAGAGGGAGGCAGTGGGAAAACAGCATCTCTGAAAAGGCCAAAAGCTGCTGCTCCCTGGCAATGCTCCTGTACCAGGACTCTTTATCCCTTCTCCTCTGCACACAGGCACTGCCCTCCAGCTTTAGGGAAGTTGTTGGAGGGAGAATCTGGAAAAAAGAATTCAAGTCCTTTATTCTACTCAGAGATTGTGATTCCTTATGTACAGAATAACAAAGGCAGGATGTTTGACAAAGAAATTGCTGCAGAAACTTTTATTTTCTTTAAATGCACACAGAGAATGATTCCTCATTTACACATCCGTGGGTCAAAAGAAAGAGGTAGAGAGTGAATTAGGTATGCGATGAAGAATAAATTTCTGTGTTAACAACATTTAAAGAGGAAAAAATGTAGGAAACGGCCCCCCCCACCACTCTCAAAAGCTTTAGAAAGCAGGCTGGGCCAGTAAAGGGTTACACAATGAGTGTTGTACAGAAGAAAAGAGGCAGGTTATTGCTCTTGAAAAGCATCCAGTCATCATTTTTCTCAGGGCATCCTTGAGCTCCTGGTTCCTGAGGCTGTAGATGAGGGGGTTCAGTGCTGGAGGAACCACCGAGTACAGAACTGCCACCACCAGGTCCAGGGATGGTGAGGAGATGGAGGGGGGCTTCAGGTGAGAAAATGCACCAGTGCTGACAAAGAGGGAGACCACGGCCAGGTGAGGGAGGCAGGTGGAAAAGGCTTTGTGCCGTCCCTGCTGAGAGGGGATCCTCAGCACAGCCCTGAAGATCTGCACATAGGAGAAAACAATGAAAATGAAACAACCAAACACTAAACAGACACTAACCCCAATGAGCCCAATTTCCCTGCGGTAGCCTGAGTGTGAGCAGGAGAGCTTGTGGATGGCAGGGATTTCACAGAAGAACTGGCCCAGGGCATTGCCCTGGCACAGGGGCAGGGAAAATGTATTGGCTGTGTGCAGCAGAGAATAGAGAAACCCAGTGGCCCAGGCAGCTGCTGCCATGTGGGCACAAGCTCTGCTGCCCAGGAGGGTCCCGTAGTGCAGGGGTTTGCAGATGGCAACGTAGCGGTCGTAGCACATGATGGTGAGGAGGGAAAACTCTGCTGAGAGGAAGAAATAAAAGAAAAAGAGCTGTGCAGCACATCCCATGTAGGAGATGGTTGTGGTGTTCCAGAGGGAATTGTGCATGGCTTTGGGGACAGTGGTGCAGATGGATCCCAGGTCTGTGAGGGAGAGGTTGAGCAGGAAGAAGCCCATGGGGGTGTGCAGGTGGTGGTCCCAGGCTACGGCACTGAGGATGAGGCCGTTGGCCAGGAGGGCAGCCAGGGAGATGGCCAGGAAGAGCCAGAAGTGCAGGAGCTGCAGCTCCCGCCTGTCTGCGAATGCCAGGAGGAGGAACTGGGTGAGGGAGCTGCTGTTGGACATTTGCTGCCTCTAGGTGTTTGTTTCCAACACAGGAGAAGAAGACAATAAGAGGCCAGTTAGTGTGGACTTATCTAAACAAAGTCAAAGCTGTATTCTACAGACACTCCCCATGTCACACACAGACAGCCTTTTGATTTCCTCGGAGATCTTCTTTCAGCTCCAGTGCTGGGTCCCTCCTGAACAGCATTTTCACTGTCATAGCAGCACTGTGCTTCTATATTGGGGTTTCACATAACAAGGAGATGTTTAGGGACAGGTTTCCAACCTGGAGGGAAATTCACAGCTTGGAAGGAAACCTCAGGGAGACAGCCAAGTGTCCTTATGATGGCATTTGATTTAAGCAGACTCAGCTCCTTCCCCAGCACCACAGGCTGCACTGGTAGGGGTCATATTCCGTTTGCAGGTGCAAAAAGGACATCTCAGACTAGTCCTGATGGGTCTAGCAGAGGTGATGCTGGTGCTGCCCACAGGCAGAGCAGTGGCTGAAAGCACATTAGGATGCTCAGACAGACCTACTGAGCACTCACAGTTCAGATGTCTCAGGGACTTGTCAAAATTAATACTTTCTTAATGATTTATTCCTCCCATTCCTCAAGAGTAGGAAACTGGAAACACAATCTCAGGAAATTTCTTTAATCTTATAAAAATCTTTGTCTTGGAAATATTCTGAGAGGGAGCTGAAGCTCTGAGCATGTCCTCCTCCTCTACACTCCAGATACTCTCAGAGTTGCACTTGCAGAATCTGTAGTTGGTGGGCAGTGCCAGCTTTCCCAGATGCCTCCAAAAGCTGCAGTCCCATTGCCCTGCATGAACAGACTTCCTGTGCCAATATCTGTTAAAATTCTCCCCCAGTGAGGTCTCAGCATCATTCTACATCTGACAGCCTTTAACTTCTCTCTGTCTCACTCCCCTGCCCTGGATGCTGCAGGCAGTGCCCTCAGCCCTGCTGGGCTGTGCAGAGGAGCTGCTCACCAGCAGAGCTGTCTCTTTGAAGCTCTTCTTGCTTGCCAGGAGCTCCCTGTGTGCCAGGAGCCCGGCCCAGCTCAGCAGCACAGCAACAGCCCCAGGCATTTCATGACCCTCAGGGGACTTTGAGATTGTTTACATGAGACTCAGTCCCTGAGAGGAAGTTCAAACAACTTTTCAGGAAGTCAAAGTGAGATTGAAACACTGAAGTTTCTCCTGGTGCTAATGAGTCTCACTGAGGGACACAACTGAGAACGTGTCCCCAGGTTCCAGTTAGAGCAGAAAACTGAAGACAGTGATGACAAGGATGGACAAGCAAGGCAAAGGTGGCTCTGATGCTGAACAAACCTTGACTTGTTTCCTTAATCTAACAGGCCAAGCCCTGACCCTCAGCCCCTGGGAAGGCAGATCCTGTCCCTGCCTCATTCCTCAGGGCTCTTCCTGGGGCACTGGCATGTGGGATGTGCAATGCCAAGGGCAGGCCCATGGGGTGGCACCTGCCAGGCTGCTGAGCAGGGACAAGGAGGCCATGAGGCCCCAGGGCTGCAAGGGCCACTCCCCTCCTCCTGGCATCAGGGGCACAGACAGCAGCCCTGGCCAAAGGCCTGCAGAAGGTGGCTCTGTCAGGGCCTTTCAGCTTCTCCCCCTCCCTGTCTCCTCTCCAGCCCAGGCTGTCCTACGGTGTCCATGCCCTGCCCCTTTCCCTGCAGGCTGTCGTCATCCCCCCGGCTGCCCCACCTGGCTGGCACCTTCCTGCACTGACATCTCTGCGTCCTCCCTGGCTCTTCCTGCACACACAAACCCTTGGGCTCATCCAGACTCTTTCTGGGTGACGTGTTCCAGCACAGCATTTTCCATGGAGTGAAATTCCTTTTTCCTCATGTGTACCAGGGGGAATTTATGCTGATACTTTTGGTCTGTGTTTGGCCCTGCCACTTGTGAAAGCTTTGCTCTTTCCCTGCCAAGTTATGGGAAAACAAGCACTGATAAATGGGAAAGTTGTCCTTGAGAGCTTTTTGTATAAACTGTTTAAATTGGTGTTCTGTGATTGGTTACTTTTCCGTCAAGGGCATTTGGAGGAGAAAGTGATGATGAAGTGAGGAAGGCTTGACCCCAGACTCAATTAAGGTAGACCCCCAAAACACTCTGCGCATGCGTGTGTGGATTTCCAACGTTCTCACGCGTGCACAGAAGGGATGCACTGACATAACCAGGGGTGGGACTGAGGGCCTCTGGCGGGGCGGTGCTGGCCACACCTGGGAGGTTGTGGTCTCTCAATTAATTGTTTAAAAAGCAGATAGTGCTTCCCTGGCGAGAGCTAGTTTACTTCAAGGACAACGTTGCCTTTTGGCGCTTACCAGCTTGTTAACTTACTGACTCTCCAAGGATGCTGCTCCTGCTGTGGGTAATTATAGGTATGCTAGGTTGGTAAGATAACTTTATGGGCAACAGCTGGGTAACTGGGGAGATCGTGCTGGGGGCTTATTCCTCTCCTCGTTCCTCCCTTTTGGGTTTGTTCATTTTCTTGGCCACCTTTTTGTAATAAATATTGTTTTTTTCTGTTGAACTAGCAACGGTGTCCGTTTTTCGTGTCTGTATATCTCAGACCTTTTCCCTGATAAAGTAACCCCTCCCCGATACACTCATGTCTACTTGGGACCTCCCCAGCTGCACTTGGCATTAATTCTTTCTTTCTCATGCTCCTTTCTGCTCTGACAAAAGGATCCACCATCTCTAAATCCTCCCTTCAAGCCCTCTCAGGGCTGTCCTGTACTGTCCTCAGTCTCCACACCACTGAGGCCACAGCTCCTTAGCCCCTCTCTAGTGCTCCTGTGCTTGAGACATTTAAAGCCCATCTTGGGAGATCTCTGGGCACTCACTAATGTTTTTGCAGATGAAAATATCGTGCTCATAGTCTAAGTAAATCACAGTTGCCATGACAACCAGCATGCATTCCCATTGCTATTGTCAGTTACCATGGTAAATAGAATACATTCTCATTGCCACAGTCAGTTACCATGGTAACCATAATACATTGTCATTGCTATGGTTGGTTACCATGTCAACCATAATACATTCCCATTGCTACAGTCAATTACTGTGGCAAACAGCATACTTCCCACTGCTACGGTCAGTTACCATGGCAACCATAATACTTCCCACTGGTACAGTCTGTTACTATGGCAACCAGCATACATTCCAATTGCTATGCTCAGTGACCATGGCAACCATCACACTGTCCCATTGCTACAGTTGGTTGCCATGGCAACCATCATACATTCCTGTCACTACAGTCAGTGACCATGGCAACCATCACACATTCCCATTTCTACGGTGAGTTACCATGGCAACCATCATACAGTCGCATTGATACGGTCAGTTACCATGGCAAACACCATACATTCCCACTGCTGTGGTCAGTTACCATGGCAAACAGAATATATTCTCATTGCCACGGTCAGTTACCACAGCAACTACCATACATTCCCATTGCTAAGGTTAATTACCGTGGCAACAATCATACATTCCCACTGCTATGGTTGGTTACCATGGCAACCGGCATACATTCTCATTGCCAAGGTCAGTTAGCACGGCAACCATCATACATTGTCATTGGTACAGTCAGTTACATTGGCAACCATCATACATTCCCGTTTCTACGGTCAGTTACCATGACAAACATCATACATTCCCATTGTTACACACAGGTACCATGGCAACCATCAGACATTCCTATTGCTATGCTCAGTTACCATGGCAACCATAAGACATTCCCATTGCTACGATCAGTTGCCATGGCAACCATCATACATTACAATTGCCACGGTTGTTACCATGGCAACCATCATACATTCCCGTCATTGCGGTCGGTTACCATGGCAACCATCAGACATTTCCATTGTTATGGGCAGTTACCATGGCAAACAGCATACATTCCCATTGCTACAGTCGGTTACCATGGTAACCATCATACTTCCCACTGGTACAGTCGATTACCAGTGGTAAACCACCAGACATTCCCATTTCTACGGTCACTTACCATGGCAACAACCATACTTCCCACAGGTATAGTCAGTTACCAATGGCAACCAGCATATATTCCCGTTGCTACAGTTAGTTACCATGGCAACCATCAAACATTCCTATTCCTACTGTCAGTTACCATAGCAAACATCATACATTGTCATTTCTACAGTCAGTTACCCTGTCAACCATCATACAGTCCCATTGCAACTATCAGTTACCATGGCAACCATCATACAGTCGCGTTGCTATGTTTGGTCACTATGGTAACCAAAATACAATACACTTGCTACGGTCAGTTACCATGGAAACCATCATACATTCCCATTCCTACAGTCGGTTACCATGGCAACCATCATAAAGTCCCATTGCTATGGTCAGTTACCAAGGCAATCATCATACATTCCTGTTGCTACAGTCAGTTACCATGGCAACCACCATACATTCCCACTGTTATGGTCAGTTACCATAGCAACCATCATACATTCCCATTGATCTGGTCGGTTACCACGGTAACCATCACACATCCCCATTGCTGTAATTGGTTACCATGGCAACCATTATACGGTCCACTGCTACAATCAGTTACCATGACAACCAGCATACATTCCCATTGCTACAGTCAGTTACCATGGCAATCATCATACTTTCCATTCCTGCGGTCAGTTACTATGGCAACCAGCATACATTCTTTATGCCATGGTTGGTTACCATGGCAACTATCATACATTTCCCATTGCGTTAGTCAGTTACCATGGCAACCATCATACATTCCCATTGCTACGGCCGTTTACCACAGCAAGCATCAATCATTCCTGTTGCTACAGTCACCATGGCAAATATGACATATTTCCATTGTAAGGGTTTGTTACCATGGCACCATCACAGATTCGCATTCCTATGCTCGGTTACCATGGCAACCAGAATACATTCCCGTTGTTACAGTCAGTTACCACGGCAAACATCATACATTCCCAGTGCTATGGTCGGTTACCATGGCAACCATCATACATTTCTGTTGTTACAGTCAGTTACCATGGCAACCATCAGACATTTCCATTGCTATGGGCAGTTATCATGGCAGCCAGCATACATTCCTGTTGCTATGGTCGGTTACCATGGCAACCAGCATACATTCCCATTGCTACAGTCATTTACTGTGGCAAACAGCATACTTCCCACTGCTACGGTCAGTTACCATTGCAACCATAATACTTCCCATTGGTACAGTCAGTTACCATGGCAAACAGCATACATGCCAATTGCTATGGTCAGTGACCATGGCAACCATCATACATTCCCATTGCTATGGTGAGTTACCATGGAAACCATCATAGAGTCGCATTGATATGGTCAGTTACCATGGCAACCATCATACATTCCCACTGCTGTGGTCAGTTACCATGGCAAACAGCATATATTCTCATTGACATGGTCAGTTACCACAGCAACTACCACACATTCCCATTGCTAAGGTCAGTTACCATGGCAACCATAATACATTGCCCTTGGTACAGTCAGTTACCTTGGCAACCATCATACATTCCCGTTTCTACGGTGAGCTACCATGACAAACATTATACATTCCCATTGCTACACACAGGTACCATGGCATCCATCACACATTCCTATTGCTACGGCCAGTTAGCAACCATCATACATTCCCATTCCTATGGTCAGTTACCATGGCAACAACCATACATTCCCATTTCTACTGTCAGTTACCATAGCAAACATCATACGCTGCCATTTCTATGGTCAGTTACCCTGGCACCCATCACACAGTCCCATTGCTACTATCAGTTACCATGGTAACCCTCATACAGTCGCGTTGCTACGGTCGGTCACTATGGCAACCAGCATACAATCCAATTGCTATGGTCGGTTACCATGGAAACCATCATACATTCCCATTCCTACAGTCGGTTACCATGGCAACCATCATACATTCCCATTGCTACAGTCAGTTACCATGGCAATCATCATAAAGTCCCGTTACTTTGGTCAGTTACCAAGGCAAACACCATACATTCCCACTGTTACGGTCGGTTACTATGGCAACCATCATACATTCCCATTGCTATGGTTGGTTACCATGGTAACCATCACACATTCCCATTGCTGTAGTATGTTACAATGGCAACTATCATACGGTCCACTGCTACAACCAATTACTATGGTAACCATCATACAGCTGCATTACTACGATCAGTTAGCATGGCAACCATCTGAATTCCAGTTTCTATGGTCAGTTACCATGGCAACCATCATATAGTCGTGTTGCTACATTCAGTTGCCATGGCAACCATCATACATTCCCATTGCTACAGTCGGTTACCATGGAAACCATGATACAGTCCCATTACTATCTTCAGTTACCATGACAACCAGCATACATTCCCATTCCTATGGTCAGTTACCATGGCAATCAGCATACTTCCCCACTGCTGCGGTCAGTTACTATGGCAACCAGCATACATTCTCATTGCCACGGTCAGTTACCATAAGAACCACCATACATTCCCATTGCTACAGTAGGTTACCATGGCAACCATCATACATTAGCATTGCTATGGTCAGTTACCATGGCAACCATCATACAGTCACGTTGCTATGGTCATTTACCACGGCAACTAACATACGTTCTCGTTGCTACGGTCAGTTCCCATGGAAAACACCATACATTCCCGTTGCTACAGTCAGTTACCATGGTAACCATCATACTTCCCACAGGTACAGTCCGTTACCATGGCAACCACCATACATTGTCGTTTCTATGGTCAGTTACTGTGGCAACCATCATACATTCCCATTGCTACAGTCAGTTACCATGGCAACCATCATACCTCCAGTTGCTACAGTCAGTTTATCATGGCAACCATGACACATTTCCACTGCTACAGTCAGTTACCATGGCAACCAGCATACATTCCCATTACCATAGTCAGTTACCATGGCAACCATCTTACATTCCCATTGCTTTTTTCTGTTACCATGGCAACCATAATTAATTCCAGTTGCTAGGGTCAGTTACCATGGCAACCATCATACATTCTTATTGCTATGGTTGGTTACCATGGCAACCAGAATACATTTCCATTGCTAAGGTCAGTTACCACAGGAACCATAATACTTCCCACTGGTACAGTCGGTTACCATGGCAACCCTCATACAATCTTATTGCTATGGTCAGTTACTATGGCAACCATCATACAGTCTCGTTGCTATGGTCAGTTACTCTGGCAACCATCATAGATTCCTGTTGCTATGATTGGTTACCATGGCAACCATCATACACTTCCATTGCCATGGTCGGTTACCATGGTAACGAGCATACATTTTTCCCATTGCTACAGTCAGTTACCATGGCAACATCATACATTCTTACTGCTATGGCCGGTTGCCATGGCAACCAGCATAAATTTCCATTGCAACAGTCAGGTACCATGGCAACCAGCATACATTCCCATTTCTACAGTCAGTTACCATGGTAACCATCATACTTCCCACTGCTACGGTCGTTTACCATTGTAACCAGCATACATTTCCGCATCTATGGTCGGTTTCTATGACAACCATCATACATTCCCATTGCTACGGTCAGTTACCGCGGCAAGTATCAATCCTTCCCGTTGCTACAGTCACCATGGCAACCATCACACATTTCCATTGTTACAGTTTGTTACAATGGCAACCATCATAGAGTCGCATTGCTATGCTCTGTTACCATGGCAACCATCATAAAGTCACATTCCTATGGTTGGTTGCAATGGCAACCAGCATACATTCCCGTTGCTACAGTCAGTTACCCCAGGAACTACTATACTTCCCACTGGTACAGTCGGTGACCATGGCAACCATCATACATTCTCATTGATACTATCAGTTACCATGGCAACCATCATACCTCTCACTGGTACCGTGAAATACCATGGCAATCATCATACATTGCTGTTCCCATGGTCAGTTACCACGGCAACCATCACACATTCCCATTGCTATGGTCGGTTACCATGGCAACCAGCATACATTTCCATTGAGATGGGCAGTTATCCTGGCAACCAGCATACATTCCTGTTACTACAGTCGGTTACCATGGCAACCATAATACATTCTTATTGCTATAGTCAGTTACCATGGCAACCAGCATACATTCCCATAGCTACGGTCAGTTACTATGGTAACCTCTTGATACCTCTTGGAGAGAAGCAGATGCAGATGAGCCTCCCCCTTGTTCACCAACCTGCCAGCTGTGCTCTAAAGGCCTGTGTCCCAAGGGGTGTCTTCACCAAGATGTTTGTCTGCACAAACCTCTGGAACCCTTTGCATCCTGTTGTGGTGCCTTTCCAGTGAATTCCAGGGTTATCAAAGACAACTGGAATGGGCTCTTTGTCTCACTCCACAAGGTCACCCAAACCAGTCTCACCCACAAAAGTTCACCCAAGTTGTTCATCCCCTAGAGCAGCTCCACAGGTCCCAGAAGCTCCTTCCCGCTGAGGACACCTCTCTTCTGCTCTTTCTCTCCTGTGTCTCCTTGGCCTTCTCTCCCAACCCATCACAGCCCTGCAACCTGGGAACTGTCTCAGCAGGCCTGGGCTGGTATTGCCTGCAAGTGGAATGCAGAGAGACTTGGGGCTGCAGCTCCTCCTGCCTGTGCCCCACACGCAGGGCATTGGGGCCTGTCTGGCTGCAGCCCCTCAGCGGGGGCACCGGGGTAAGAACAGACTTGCAGTGGGGAAAGCTGCTCTGAAAGCCCCGAGAGCTGGGCTGGGCAGAGGCTTTGCTGACAATGGCCCTGGGGGTGGACGTGCTGGGACTCAGGCCCAGGGGGAAAATCCCAGGCCTGATCCCTGAGGAGATCAGCACATGCTGCTGAAATGCTGGGGGAGAGAAGAGCCAGCAGAGGGAGGAAACAAGTGTGGACAGCCTGGGCTGATGTGCTTTGGACTCGTGCCTGGCCCGGCCTTGGCTGGGCAGAGAAGGGACAGCCTTTGTGTCCCTGCAGGGCTGGGATTCACTCCCTGCCCCAAAGGCCCCCAATGTGTCTGAGAAGCCCTGGGTGGTGCCTGTCCCACAACTGCTGGGAATGGGGATGGGGTCCCTGCACAGGCCCTGTGCTGTCCATGGCAGCTGCTGCACTTGTGCTGCAGAGCCCTGGCACCTCCCCTGGCACTACAGGCCCCTCTTTGGCTGTTCAATCCAGGCTCTGCTGCCCTGAATGAAGTTCAGCAGTGAAAGGATGTCCAGGAGACAACTGCCATTGTACTCTGAGGACATGTAGAAAATACCCTGATAAAGAACAGGAGAGAGACCTCTCTCCCTGTGCCACCTGACTCCATTTGGTCACCAGAGCACCTCTAGGGGCTGCCCTGGACAGAAAGAACAGTGACAGGTTCCCCTGTCCTACCTGTGGGCCCCTTCTGCCACTGAAGGTGGCCAAAGCAATGTCCCAGCAGCCTCCAAGAAGATCCCACAGCTGCTGCCCTGTCCCTAGGAACTGCTCCACTGGAGCCTGCAGTTCCCAGCAGGAATTGCAGTCACCTCTGGCCCCTCCGAAGGAACCAGGGGTTTGTGTCCCAGCAGGTCACTCCTGGCTTTTGTCTTCCTTCATTCTCATGGGAGCTGGGACAAGGAGTCACCTGCAGGTGCCTGTTTTGGGCCCACTGAAGTGGGGCAGGAGGAATCCCAGCCCATGGGGGTTGTGGAGGGAGCTGAGTGTCCTTCTGGCCCCGGGTCTGCAGAGCCACAAGGAGACACCTCTGTTGACTCAGCTGAGTCCCTTCCCTCAGTGCAGGTGAAGGAGATCCCTCCTGGGCACTGTCTGGGTTTCCTGTCTAATGATGGGACATGAAAAGGGGACTCTTGGACTTAACTCTGTGTCTGTTTGGAGAAATGACAGTGCTGAAAGAAGTGTCTGTGCCCAGCTGAGAGAAGGAACATCATTATTTCCTTCAGCTGTGTGCCAGCAGGTTCCCCTGGAGCCCCAGGGACAGCTGGAGGGAGCCCAGAAGGGCAAAGAAAGGGCTGCCTGGGGCTGTTGCTGTGCTGCTGAGCTGAGCCAGGCTCCTGGCACACAGGGAGCTCCTGGCAAGCAAGAAGAGCTTCAAAGAGACAGCTCTGCTGGTGAGCAGCTCCTCTGCACAGCCCAGCAGGGCTGAGGGCACTGCCTGCAGCACCCAGGGCACAGGAGAGAAGGCAGAGAGATGAGAGGCAGCCTGGGCTGGGAGGTGACTGAGCTCTCACTACAGGAGAAACCTTCCCAGGATTTGAAGGAAGAATTCTCTGGCTGTAGGAAAGTGCAACTTGCCTTCCTGGAGGCATCTTCTAAAGCTGGCACATCCCACAGCTTCTAGGATCTTTCAGCAGGACTCTCCCAGTTGCTGCAGTGCAGGGGAAGTGGCCACATGGCACAGCAGGGCAGGAGCTGCAGGCAGCAAGGGCAGAGAGGAGAAGGGAGCAGGAGGTTCAAGGGATCCTGGGGTGGGAGGACAGGGCAGAGCTGCTCAGGGCAGGAACCTTGCCAGCCCTTTGCCAGGGTCAGGCTGTGGCTGCAGAGCAGTGCAGGTGAGTTCCTGCAAGTGCCTCTCCCAGCTGCCAAATGGCAGCAGTGGCAGGAGGTGTCAGGATGGCTCTGCTGGATTTGCTGGGGTGCAGCAGGAGAAGCTGCTGCAGAGCAGGACTTGCTGCTGCCCCCTCAGAGGCCCAGGGCCAGAAGGTTCCCTGTGGCAGGGCTGGCTGTGGGGTGGGAAGGTGGGGGTGCAGCCAGGGGTGCCCAGGGCTGTGGGGCAGAGCAGGGTCCTGCCCCCAGGGCTCTGTGTGCTGGGGCAGGGACTCTGCTGCCTGCCAGGGTCAGCTCTCAGCCCGGCCAAGGAGCTGCCACGGGGATGGGGGAGAAGGGCTGAGGGGAAGGAACAACTCCTGGGAGGGCAGAGCAGGGCAGAGACCTTCTGATCTCCAAAGTGGGCTGCAGGGATGAGGGCTGGTCACAGCTCCAGATCAAAGCAGGAAATTTCCCAGAAGGTATTTGCAAGAGGCACAGACAGACAGGGGGTACCTTCAAGAGAATGAACCAGTTCTTTCAGTGTTATACTCTGGGTTGTCTGGGTGCTGACTGTGACAGAGAAATCAATCTCTGAGCACAGGAGGAGACACTGAAACTTGAACTCTGTTAGATTAGAGGGGATTGAACCTGAGAGTATCAGACATCAAAACTGTCTTACAGACAGCATCAGTGTCACTTTTCCAGCCTCCTCAGGGTTGCTCTGACATTGCCATCAGAGCCTGCCCAGCCAGAGATGCCCCTGGGCAGTGCCCTGTGCTGCTGGGAGGGCTCTGCAGGGCAGAGCTGAGCCCCCAGGGCTGGGATGGGCTCTGGCAGCACTGGCAGGGCCCAGCCCTGTGCCCAGGGAAGCAGCTGCTGGCAGGGACAGCTCCAGGCAGCAGAGCCCTGGGCAGGGAGTGGGGGGCAAGTGCTCCCAAGGCCTGGGGGAGGGGGCGTTCAGGCAGCTCTGGGGGCCCTTCCCTGCAGCTCTGCTGGGCACTGTGTGCTGGGCCATAGAAATGAGGATTCCTGCAGTGGAAAAAAACCTTCCCCAGATGTGATGGCAAAAATAGAAAACACGGGTACAATTCTAAGTACAGAGTAAGCTTCTGCTCTGCAGCCTCAGCTCTTCTGAATCACGGGTGTAGAGATGGAATTTTTGTATTCAAGGTGGGTTACATCTGACATTTCTTTGTGTGTGTGAGAACTCTACCAAAAAAATTCCATATCCCACTACAGCGGAGCAAACCTGACTCCTTGGCAGTGCATTTGGTGACATTTGACACATTGATTTCCTTTAGGAATGGAGTGGCTTTTTCACAGAGCTCTGTCTTAACTGTTCCCTGTCCTTTCCTTTTTTGAAACAGACCCTGTGCTAAGGAACAGCAAATGTCCAACAGCAGCTCCTTCACCCAGTTCCTCCTCCTGGCATTCTCAGACAGGCGGGAGCTGCAGCTCCTGCACTTCTGGCTCTTCCTGGCCATCTCCCTGGCTGCCCTCCTGGCCAACGGCCTCATCCTCAGCGCCGTAGCCTGGGACCACCACCTGCACACCCCCATGGGCTTCTTCCTGCTCAACCTCTCCCTCACAGACCTGGGCTGCATCTGCACCACTGTCCCCAAAGCCATGGACAACTCCCTCCGTAACACCACAACTATCTCCTACATGGGATGTGCTGCACAGGCCTTTTTCTTTGCCTTCTTCATCTCAGCAGAGTTTTCCCTCCTCACCATCATGTGCTACGACCGCTACGTTGCCATCTGCAAACCCCTGCACTACGGGACCCTCCTGGGCAGCAGAGCTTGTGCCCACATGGCAGCAGCTGCCTGGGCCACTGGCTTTCTCTATTCTCTGCTGCACACAGCCAATACATTTTCCCTGCCCCTGTGCCAGGGCAATGCCCTGGGCCAGTTCTTCTGTGAAATCCCACACATCCTCAAGCTCTCCTGCTCACACTCAGGCTACCTCAGGGAACTTGGGCTCATTGGGGTTACTGTCTGTTTAGCGTTCGGTTGTTTCATTTTCATTGTGTTCTATGTGCAGATCTTCAGGGCTGTGCTGAGGATCCCCTCTCAGCAGGGACGGCACAAAGCCTTTTCCACGTGCCTCCCTCACCTGGCCGTGCTCTCCCTGTTTGTCAGCACTGCCACATTTTCCGACCTGAAGCCCCCCTCCAACTCCTCCCCATCCCTGGACCTGGTGGTGGCAGTTCTGTACATGGTGGTGCCTCCAGCACTGAACCCCCTCATCTACAGCCTGAGGAACCAGGAACTCAAGGATGCCTTGAGGAAAATGATGACTGGATGCTTTTCAAGAGCAACAACCTGCCTTTTTTCTTCTGCACAACGCTCATTGTGTAACCCTTTACTGGCCCAGCCTGCTTTCTAAAGCTTTTGAGAGTGGTGGTGGGGGCCATTTCCTACATTTTTTCCTCTTTTAATGTTGTTAACACAGAAATTTATTCTTCCTCCCGTACCAAATTCACTCTCTACCTCTTTGTTTTGACCCACAATTGTGTAAATGAGGAATCATTCTCTGTGTGCACTTAAACAAAATAAAAGTTCCTGCAGCAAGGTATTTGTCAAACATCCTGCCTTTGTTATTCTGTACATGAGGAATCACAATCACTGAGTACAATAAAGGAGGGGGCTGTACCAGAGCCAGGGGTGGGCTTTCCAGGAGGGTGTCCTGAAGAACTCTCCAGCCCACAGGCTGCATGGAGTGGAGCCCTGCCCTGCCCTTTGTGCCATTGGAAACAGCCCATGGTCCTGTCCAGCCTTGTTCTTGGCTACTGAGCCTTCCAGGACTATGGCAGAGGGTGGAGAGGAGTGATCCCCATCCTGCTGGGTCTGCTCCCCACCCTGACCAGCATGGCCAGTGCAGGGTCAGCCCAGGGTGCCACAGCCCCTCCCTGTGCAGAGCAGCACCTCCAGCTCAGGGCCCTGCAGGGATCCCAGGCTGGGATCTGCAACTGGCCAAGGCAGCCTGGACACACTGACCTGGGCAAAGGGATGTCCCTGCAGAAGAGCAAGGCAGCATTTCTGGGCCTGCAGAGAGGAATCCCTGACACAGAGAAACCTCTCTCTGCAGCCCCCCTGGGGACAGGCTGCTCTGTCCCTGGGCCAGGACTCTGGGCTGGGCTGGGCAGAGGGGCTGGCACTGAGGGGCACAGTCAGGCTGTGCTGGGCATCTCCTGGAGGTGACACCAGGGCTCCTGCAGTTTCCCTGACCTCCATTTCCTCCTGCCATGCTGAGTGTCCAGCCCCTGAGCTGATGGAGATGCTGAGACTCCTCTCTGTGCCCCAGGAGCTGCTGTGCCCTTCAGAGGGGCTGGGGCTGTGGGGGGAGTGCCCAGAGCTCTGCAGCACCCTGGGCTGGGCACTGCTGTGGGGCCAGACCAGACTGGGCTGCTCCACCAGTTAACCTCTATAATGAAATCACTTCTAATTTTCTCCTGAAGAACCAGGAGAATATTTTTTGTGTCCTGTACACTAAACTGAAACTATGGGATATTGAAAAGGTTTTGGTGTCAGGGCTATTGAGAAGGCTGGGCAGTGTCACTGGGAGACCTCTCCCAAACCCTTGGAAAGGCCAGAGCCATCCCAGAGCTTCCTGGGGCCTTGGCAAAGGCAGACATGGAAGCAGTCTGCAAACAGGGCAGCAAGGAGGGTTGGCAGAGTTCCAGACTGCTCAGGCTCAGCAGGGAAGGGGATAGGGCAAGTCCTCCTGCAGCCATTCCCAGGCATGGGAAGGACAAGGCAGGAATTGCAGAACCTCTGTGGGAGGGAAAAGAAGGGGATGTTGTGTGCCCAGACTTCAGCAAGGCCCTTGACATGGTCTCCTGTGGTCTCCTTAGAGCCAGACTGGTGACAGCTGGACTGGACAAGTGAAATGTGGTGGGTGGGAAGTTGAATGACTGATGAGGGTCAAAAGTCATGGAACAAATTCCTCGGGGCAGCAACTCCCAGGTGACATCCATCAGGGACCAGCCCTTCACCATTCCTATGGAACATCTTTATTATGTCTCTGGATGACGGGATGAAATGCACTTTCCACTCCTTTGTGGATGATGCCAAGTTGCAGCGAGTCTGTGAGAAACCTCGTCCAGTTAATGGTGACTTGGACAAAAAATGTGGTCAAGATGACTGTGTTGGAGAAACTTGTCTTGCCATCAAATGCCCAGCAAGGCCCAAGACAATGAAGAAAAAACTCATGGGTCAGAGGAAAGGAAAATCAAAAGGAGGGAAAAAGACCAAACACAACCAAACCAAACCCAAACAAACACAGACTGACAGAATATGCTGAGGTGGGAGGGACCCACAAAGATCATCCAGTCCAACCCAACTCTTCCATTGCCATCTGCCCCCACCCCAGCAGGCTCTGGAGCAAAGCACAGCTGAGGTCCAGCACAGCTCTGCTCTGACACAAAGAACCTGCAGTCAGGGACAGGAAGAGGACAAAGTCTTGTTTAACCAGCCCGAGGAATAATGGGATCAATGACCTCCTGTATCCCTGGTCACTTGAATGACCCTGTGGATCAGGTTTGGTAGCAGGGAGGGGGCTGCAGGTTTCCCTTAGGGAAGAGGAGATCAGGAGTTGACTCTGTGTCAGAGAGAGCCAGTTTCAGGTGAATCCAAAACAGACCAGCCAGTGCCCAAAGCTGAGCCAAAAAGCAATTCCAGAGGCACCTCTGTGATAACCCTTTGGAGAAAGGATAAAATCCAGGGTGCTGTAGCCCAGAGAGGAGTGAGAGAAATGGGGGAGAAACAACCCTGCAGGCACCAAGGGGAGTGGAGAAGAAGGAGGAGTGAGAGAGAACCTTGGTGGGCACCTGGCAGCCAAAAGCCAACCCCCAGCCCTGAGAGCCACAGCTGAGCCCAGCACAAAAGCTCCTTTAGGTCTGGAGGTTCTTTGCAGCAGCTTTTTAGCCAGAGCTGCCAGCTGGGCCATCAAAGGGGATGCTCAGCTGGGTCTGAAACCTGGATGATCCTTGTCAGCCTTGGCTCTGCAGGATAAGAAAGAACTACAGAATCTTAAATAGTTTGAGTCAGATGGGACCTTTCTAGGTCATCTAGTCCAACCTCCCCACAATGAACAGGGTCATGTTCAACTAGATCAGGTTGCTCACAGCCCTTTCTAACCCAACCTTGAATGTTTCCAAGGGTGGGGCATCTATGACCTCTCTGGGCAACCTGTGCCAGTGTTTCACCACCCTCAGTGTAAAAAATTTCTTCCTCACATCTAGTTCCAATCTGCTCTTTTTTAGTTGAAAACCATTATCACTTGTCTTATTACATCTAAGTCTGTGCCCATCCTTCTTATAGGTATGATCTCAGGAGCTCCTGACAAGCCTTGACCAAACCAGCTGAGCAATGAAGAGCCCCTGGACTAGACCAGGGTGTAGTGAAGTGTCCCTGGACTGGTCCAAGTGCTGCTGGATGATCAATGTGGGAACAATTTGGAATGGAACAGTTGGGGAACATAGGATAATCAGTCATCCCATGAAAGCCTTGGAACATTCGCTTCCTGAATTGTGGCCCAAATGGAACAGTTTGGATCCAATTCCCAAATAGTTTGGAAACTCCAGTCATTCCTGGCACCAGGATGGAAATTCAGCAGATAACTAAAGCCAGTCCCCTTGGGAGCCCACAACCAGCGGGGCTGAGGGAGGCCCTGGCAGCTCCCCAGCACCTCCCTCTCAGTGGGACACCTCTGGCAGCCTCTCCCAGCTCGGGAACCCTCCAGTTTCCAACACTCCAAAGACCTTCCCTGATGCCCAGGACAATTCTGATCCCCCTCCACAAACACTCCTCCAGCTGTGACCCTTGTCTGGTGGGAAACACAAAGGGATTTGTGGGAGTGTTTCCCTGACAAGAAGGAGAATTTGGGAGAGGGACCTTTCCACAGCCAGCTCTTGATGTGTCCACACATCTCTGCCTGGGTGTGGGTGTGAATTGACTGTGGTGGGAATGTTGTTCTTGGGAATCTATAATTCAGTCACTGTTAAAGTTGTGGTAAATGCTATTGAATCACTTGAAAACTGCTCAACTGGTCAATGATTAAGTGCTATTAAACTCTTTTGCACCCTGACCTTCTTGCAACCCAAGGCTCTGTGTAAATCATTCTGTTTCATAAAAATATATATATTTTTCATGACTTCCACTTTAAAATCTTCCTCCTTAGCTAAACTACAAAACAACTCCAATTAGCTGTAGAAGTCTTGAAGACAATTAAAGAAAGAAAAATAATTTGTTTGTCAGTGTTTTAATGGGTCCCACAGTGTGTTTGGAGTTGCATCAGCTGTCAGTCCAAGATGGGCCATGTCAGAACTGGTGAGGTTGGGGGTGAGGAGCAAGGTTGATCATCCAGGGTCAGTGTGGATCTCCTGAGGAGACACTCAGCCTCAAGATCACTTGGAAAACACCTCTATCACCTCTTCTCTGAACTAAAAAATATCCACATTGAATTAAAACAAAAAAAGTACAAACTTGGAAGACTTGTTTTGAAATTGCCTTGAAGACAATTAAAGGAAGACAAAGAGATCCTGAGGGATTTCTGCATTTTAATGAGCCCCACGGTGTGTTTGCAGCCCAGCCCATGGTCCTGAGGTGCTGAGAGAAGATTGAAGCAGCTGCTGAAGAAGTCAGAAGCCAAAGTCCAAGTGCCTTGAAGCATTGCTGGGCCCCACTGAGGGCAGGCACTGCCAAAGCCTCCCCAGGGACTCCTTGGAGCAGCTCCTTGGAGGCCAGGAGTGCAGGCAGACAAAGGCTCTGGGCAGCCCCTGCAGTGCTGAGCAAAGCCTGCCTTGGGTTTGTGGAGCACAAAGGCCAAGGCCTGAGCCCCAGGCCCTGGCCCAGCAGATCCTGTCCCTCCCGGCTGGCTCAGGGCTGTTTGGGGGCACTGGGATGGGAGGGGGAGGAACAACAAAGGCCCAAAACTGGGCAACCCCTGCCAGGCTGCTGAGGGAGGGGCGAGGCAGAACCCAAGGGCAGAACCTGCCAGGAAAGTTGCTTGTGGTGGCCTGAGTGGCAGAGGCAGCTGCCAGAGGCAAGGGGACAAAGGCCTGGGTGCCTTTGGGCCTTGCAGCCCTGCCAGAGCCCTTGGCCATCTCTCCTGCAGGCTGTCCTGCCCTGGCCCTGCTGCTGCTCTGGCCTTGCAGGCTGCACACACCCCTCCTGCTTTCCCACCCCCTCCCAGCAGCATTTCTAGACCCTCCCTGATGGCTCTGCACCAGCTCTGGCTGTTGCCATGGGCACTTGGCCTTCTGAACTTGGATCCTGAGCCCCTGTGCCACAGGACATCCCTGCCAGAGCCCAGGCCCTTCTCCTGGGGGTCACTGCAGAGCTGAGCAGATCCAGGTCACCTCCCATTCCTCTGCCAACCCCCTGGGCCTGCTCTGGGCCCTCCAGGTCCTTGCCCTGCTCCCAAGGGCTGTGGGGGTGCTGAATGGTCAGGGTTTGGGGTTTAGAGCTCAGGATTGGGATTAGGCAGAACTTTGGGAGGTTTGTTGTTCTGCTGGCAGTTCATGATTAGGGGAAGAGCTTGTTGGGCTGGGTCAGGATTAAAGCTTGGTTTTTCATACTGGTAATACAGGTTTGGGAATGGGGTGGGCACTGGAGTACAAATAAGAGTCTGGAGTTCTGGGACTGGGCTTTTTCTGGCTTGGAATTAGAGCAGTGGATTCCTTTCCATGGGAGGGGCAGCACTTTTAGGTAGTGTTGGGGCTTGAGGTTACAAAGAGAGTAAAGGCCTACCAGGAGTGTTTGCACAGTCAGTGTTTCGCACCCTCAGCATTACCTGAACCTGGTTTTACCTCATCAAAATCCTTCCTCTCTGTTGGTCAAGCCCCTCTTTCCTTCCCCAATTTTCCTTCCCTTTTTGTCCCAGTTCCCCCCAACCTCCTCAGAACTTCTATCAGGATGGGCTCAGCTTTGTGGTAACACGGTGCAACCTCATGGAATCAAGGAGCCACTGTCAAACTGCAGAACCTCATGGAATTACAGGGCCATTGTGACCCTGGGGAAACCCTTGGAATCAAGAGCCAATGGGACACTCCAGGGCCCCATGGAGCCAAAGGAACCCAGAGACAGTGGGCAACCTCCTAAAATAAAAGGGGCCATTGTGACACTGCAGAAACCCATGGAATCAGGAGGCCATTGGGGCACTGCAGGGGCTCTTGGAAACAGAGAAACCCTGGGCCACAGTGGAATTTCATGGAATCAAGAGGCCATTGTGACACTGAGGAACCTCATGGGCTCAAGGCGCCGATGTGACACTGCAGGGCCTCCTGGAACCAAAGGAACCCTGAGACATCTCAGAGCCTCCTGGAACCAAGGGGCCACTGTGCCTCCCCAGAACTCCATGGAATCAAGCAGAGCCGCTGCCTCCCCCCCGCCGCCGCACGGACCGGAGTCGCCGGCTCTGCCCCGCTTGGACACCTCTGGGGTCAGTGTGTTCTTGGGCAGCACAACTTAGATCAGAGAGTTTCCCAGAGTTTGCTTTGCCCCCTCTTTTCCCCAGGGACAGGGCAGCCTCTTTCCATGGCCCCTCTGCTCACACAGGGTGTCCTGCTCTTCTCCTGGCACATCCCATCTCCCCACAGAGCCTTTCCCCAGGGGAACACGTCTGTGCTGGCCTGAGCAGCCCTTCCTGCACCCCCTGCCCGTGCTCCCCACAGCCCCTGAGCTGGGGGGGCTGCTCTGCAGAGCACGGGGGCTGTGGAGCCCAAGCCATGGGGGACTCTGTTGGGCTGTGCTGGACAAGCTGGGAGGCAGAGCCAGCTGATGGTGCTCCCTGCACTGACCACCTCCCACAGACCCTCCTGTGTGGCCATGGAGGGGGCTCAGAGGGGCCCTGCCTTGTTCCAGAGCTGGGACATGGCTTTGGGGCCTGCTCTTGATTGACTTGTGGAAGTTCACTGAGGGCAAGAGAAGTCACTTGCAAGAGTTTTCCCTGTACCTGCTGTGTCACCTGGGGTTGCAGAGCTCTGTTTGCCACTTCACAGCAAGTTCTAGCACTTGATCTCTTTGTGACTCCATCCTGGGCAGGATTCTGCTCCAGGGCTCCATTCCCTGCTGACTGGATGGGACGGGCTGTCCCTGCAGATCCTCTGTGCTCTCCTGCACTTCCTGAGTTCCTACAGACAAGTCCTCACCTGCCATCAGAGCCCTCACAAGCTGCAGAGCCCCAGGCAGGTGATGTGGAAACCATTTGCCACTGGCCACCAGCACAGAACATCTGACCCAGCCCTCAGTCCCTCAAGTACCCCAGTGGGTCACTTCTCTCACTGCAGGGACTGAATGGGGAAACAAGCACAGCAATGAGACTTTGCAGAGTCTATTCCTTGGCCTTGTTCTTTACACCAACCTTTCAAAAAGAACAAAGTCTTCAGGAACTGCCCAGGGGGATCCCCTTTTCTGATGGAAATGATGTTAAGTAGCCCAGCTCTGTCCCAGCAGTGCCCAGGGCCTGTCCCTGCCCATGGTCACAGGACTGACACAGAGCAGGGACTGAGGTGCCAGAGCACTCAGGCCTTGGGCAAGGAGCAGAAAGGAGAGGGAGGCAGTGGGAAAAGAGCATCCCTGAAAAGCCCAAAAGCTGCTGCTCCCTGGCAGTGCTGCTGTACCAGGACTCTTTACCCCTTCTCCTCTGCACACAGACACTGCCCTCCAGCTTCAGGGAAGTTGTTGGAGGGAGAATCTGGAAAAAAGAATTCAAGTCCTATATACTCAGAGATTGTGATTCCTCATGTACAGAATAACAAAGGCAGGATGTTTGACAAATAACTTGCTTCAGGAAGTTTTATTTTGCTTATATGAACACAGAGAATGATTCCTCATTACACAACTGTGGGTCAAAACAAAGAGATAGAGAGTGAATTAGGTATGAGACAAAGAAAAAATTTCTGTGTTAACAACATTAAAAGAGAAAAAAAGTAGGAAACCACCCCCCACCGGCACTCTCAAAAGCTTTAGAAGGCAGGCTGGGCCAGTAAAAGATTACACAGTGAGTGTTCTGCAGAAGAAAAGAGGCAGGTTATTGCTCCTGAAAAGCATTCAGTCATCATTTTCCATATGGCATCCTTGAGCTCCTGGTTCCTGAGGCTGTAGATGAGGGGGTTCAGTGCTGGAGGCACCACTGAGTACAGAACTGCCACCACCAGGTCCAGGGATGGGGAGGAAATGGAGGGGGGCTTCAGGTCAGAAAATATGCCAGTGCTGAGGAACAGGAAGACCACGGCCAGGTGAGGGAGACACGTGGAAAAGGCTTTGTGCCGTCCCTGCTGAGAGGGGATCCTCAGCACAGCCCTGAAGATCTGCACATAGGAGAAAACAATGAAAATGAAACAACCAAACACGAAACAGGCACCAACACCAATGAGCCAAATTTCCCTGAGGTAGCCTGAGTGTGAGCAGGAGAGCTTGAGGATGTGTGGGATTTCACAGAAGAACTGACCCAGGGCATTGCCCTGGCACAGGGGCAGGGAAAATGTATTGGCTGTGTGCAGCAGAGCATTGAGAAACCCAGTGGCCCAGGCAGCTGCTGCCATGTGGGCACAAGCTCTGCTGCCCAGGAGGGTCCCGTAGTGCAGGGGTTTGCAGATGGCAACGTAGCGGTCGTAGCACATGATGGTGAGAAGGAAATATTCTGCTGAAATGAAGAAGGCAAAGAAAAAGAGCTGTGCAGCACATCCCATGTAGGAGATGGTCCTTCTGTCCCAGAGGGAATTGTGCATGGCTTTGGGGACAGTGGTGCAGATGCAGCCCAGGCCTGTGAGGGAGAGGTTGAGCAGGAAGAAGCCCATGGGGGTGTGCAGGTGGTGGTCCCAGGCTACGGCGCTGAGGATGAGGCCGTTGGCCAGGAGGGCAGCCAGGGAGATGGCCAGGAAGAGCCAGAAGTGCAGGAGCTGCAGCTCCCTCCTGTCTGCGACTGCCAGGAGGAGGAACTGTGTGAGGGAGCTGCTGTTGGACATTTGCTGTTCCTTAGGACAGGGTCTGTTCAAAAAAGGAAAGGACAGGGAACAGTTAAGACAGACCTCTGAGAAAGAGCAATTCCATTTTTAAAAGAAATCGATGTGTCAAATGTCAGCAACTGCACTGCCAAGGAGTCAGATTTCCTCTGCTGCAGTGGGACATGGAACTTTTTTGGTAGAGCTCTCATACAAGGAATGTCAGATGTAACAGACCTTGAGTACAAAAGTTCCATCTCTACTGAAATGACTCAGAAGAGCTGGAGCTGCAGAACAGAAGCTTAGTCTGTCCTTAGAATAATTGTACCTGTGTTTTCCATTTTTACCATCACACCTGGAAGGTTCTTTTCCACTGCAGGAATCCTCATTTCTATGGCCCAGCACACAGTGCCCAGCAGAGCTGGAGGGAAGGGCCCCCAGAGCTGCCTGAACGCCCCCTCCCCCAGGGCTTTGGGGGCTCTTGCCCCCCACTCCCTGCCCAGGGCTCTGCTGCCTGGAGCTGTCCCTGCCAGCAGCTGCCTCCCTGGGCCCAGGGCTGAGAAAGTGACACTGGTGCTGTCTATAAGACAGCTTTGATGTCTGATACTCTCAGGTTCTATCCCCTCTAATCTAACAGAGTTCAAGTTTCAGTGTCTCCTCCTGTGCTCAGAGATTCATTTCCCCGTTGCAGTCAGCACCCAGACAACCCAGAGTATAACACTGAAAGAACTGGTTCATTCTCTTGAAGGTACCTCCTGTCTGTCTGTGCCTCTTGCAAATACCTTCTGGGAAATTTCCTGCTTTGATCTGGAGCTGTGACCAGCCCTCATCCCTGGAGCCCACTTTGGAGATCAGAAGGTCTCTGCCCTGCTCTGCCCTCCCAGGAGTTGTTCCTTCCCCACAGCCCTTCTCCCCCAGCCCCGTGGCAGCTCCTTGGCCGGGCTGAGAGCTGCCCCTGGCAGGCAGCAGAGTCCCTGCCCCAGCACACAGAGCCCTGGGGGCAGGACCCTGCTCTGCCCCACAGCCCTGGGCACCCCTGGCTGCACCCCCACCTTCCCACCCCACAGCCAGCCCTGGCACAGGGAACCTTCTGGCCCTGGGCCTCTGAGGGGGCAGCAGCAAGTCCTGCTCTGCAGCAGCTTCTCCTGCTGCACCCCAGCAAATCCAGCAGAGCCATCCTGACAGCTCCTGCCACTGCTGCCATTTGGCAGCTGGGAGAGGCACTTGCAGGAACTCACCTGCACTGCTCTGCAGCCAGAGCCTGACCCTGGCAAAGGGCTGGCAAGGTTCCTGCCCTGAGCAGCTCTGCCCTGTCCTCCCACCCAAGGGTCCCTTGAACCTCCTGCTCCCTTCTCCTCTCTGCCCTTGTTGCCTGCAGCTCCTGCCCTGCTCTGCCATATGGCCACTTCCCCTGCACTGCAGCAACTGGGAGAGTCCTGCTGAAAGATCCTAGAAGCTGTAGGATGTGTCAGCTTTAGGAGATGCCTCCAGGAAGGCAAGCTGAACTTTCCTACAACCAGAGAATTCTTCCTTCAAATCCTGGGAAGGTTTCTCCCATAAGTGAGAGCTCAGTCACCTCCCAGCCCAGGCTGCCTCTCATCTCTCTGCCTCCTCTCCTGTGCCCTGGGTGCTGCAGGCAGTGCCCTCAGCCCTGCTGGGCTGTGCAGAGGAGCTGCTCACCAGCAGAGCTGTCTCTTTGAAGCTCTTCTTGCTTGCCAGGAGCTCCCTGTGTGCCAGGAGCCCAGCCCAGCTCAGCAGCACAGCAACAGCCCCAGGCAGCCCTTTCTCTGCCCCCCTGGGCTCCCTCCAGCTGTCCCTGGGGCTCCAGAGGAACCTGCTGGCACACAGCTGAAGGAAATAATGATGTTCCTTCTCTCAGCTGGGCACAGACACTTCTTTCAGCAGGGTCATTTCTCCAGACAGGCACAGACTTAAGTTCAAGAGTCCCCTTTTCATGTCCCATCATTAGACAGGAAACCCAGACAGTGCCCAGGAGGGATCTCCTTCACCTGCACTGAGGGAAGGGACTCAGCTGAGTCAACAGAGGTGTCTCCTTGTGGCTCTGCAGACCTGGGGCCAGAAGGACACTCAGCTCCCTCCACAACCCCCATGGGCTGGGATTCCTCCTGCCCCACTTCAGTGGGCCCAAAACAGGCCCCTGCAGGTGACTCCTTGTCCCAGCTCCCATGGCAATGAATGAAGACCAAAGCCAGGAGTGACCTGCTGGGACACAAAGCCCTGGTTCCTTCTGAGGGGCCAGAGGTGACCGAGATTCCTGCTGGGAACTGCAGGCTCCAATGGAGCAGTTCCTAGGGACAGGGCAGCAGCTGTGGGATCTTCTTGGAGGCTGCTGGGACATTGCTTTGGCCAACTTCAGTGGCAGAAGGTGCCCACATGTAGGACAGGGGAACCTGTCACTGTTCCTTCTGTCCAGGGCAGCCCATAGAGGTGCTCAGGTGACCAAATGGAGTCAGGTGGCACAGGGAGAGAGGTCTCTCTCCTGTTCTTTATCAGGGTATTTTCTACATGTCCTCAGAGTACAATGGCAGTTGTCTCCTGGACATCCCTTCAATGCTGAACCTAATTGAGGGCAGCTGAGCCTGGACTGAACAGCCAAAGAGGGGCCTGTAGTGCCAGGGGAGGTGCCAGGGCTCTGCAGCACAAGTGCAGCAGCTGCCATGGACAGCACAGGGCCTGTGCAGGGACCCCATCCCCATTCCCAGCAGTTGTGGGACAGGCACCACCCAGGGCTTCTCAGACACATTGGGGGCCTTTGGGGCAGGGAGTGAATCCCAGCCCTGCAGGGACACAAAGGCTGTCCCTTCTCTGCCCAGCCAAGGCCGGGCCAGGCACGAGTCCAAATCCCATCAGCCCAGGCTGTCCACACTTGTTTCCTCCCTCTGCTGGCTCTGCTCTCCCCCAGCATTTCAGCAGCATGTGCTGATCTCCTCAGGGATCAGGCCTGGGATTTTCCCCCTGGGCCTGAGTCCCAGCACGTCCACCCCCAAGGCCATTGTCAGCAAAGCCTCTGCACAGCCCAGCTCTCGGGGCTTTCAGAGCAGCTTTCCCCACTGCAAGTCTGTTCTTACCCCGGTGCCCCCGCTGAGGGGCTGCAGCCAGACAGGCCCCAATGCCCTGCGTGTGGGGCACAGGCAGGAGGAGCTGCAGCCCCAAGTCTCTCTTCATTCCACTTGCAGGCAATAACAGCCCAGGCCTGCTGAGACAGTTCCCAGGTTGCAGGGCTGTGATGGGTTGGGAGAGAAGGCCAAGGAGACACAGGAGAGAAAGAGCAGGAGAGAGGTGTCCTCAGC
The DNA here is from genome assembly GCF_003945595.2 of Pipra filicauda. Taxonomy (NCBI): domain Eukaryota; kingdom Metazoa; phylum Chordata; class Aves; order Passeriformes; family Pipridae; genus Pipra; species Pipra filicauda. Next base: position 89,320 of record NW_024104872.1, on the reverse strand, counting down.
GGGAAGGAGCTTCTTGGACCTGTGGAGCTGCTCTAGGGGATGAACAACTTGGGTGAACTTTTGTGGGTGAGGGTCAGAGGAGAGAGTGGTTTGGGTGACCTTGTGGAGTGCGACAAAGAGCCCATTCAAGTTGGGTTTGATAACCCTGGAATTCACTGGAAAGGCACCACGACAGGATGCAAAGGGTCCCAGAGGTTTGTGCAGACAAACCTCTTGGTGAAGACACCCCTTGGCACACAGGCCTTTAGAGCACAGCTGCTCTAAAGGTTGGTGGACAACAGGGAGGCTCATCTGCATCTGCTTCTCTCCAAGAGGAATCAAGAGGTTACCATAATAACTGACTGTAGCTATGGGAATGTATGCTGGTTGCCATGGTAACTGACTATAGCAATAAGAATGTATTATGGTTGCCATGGTAACCGACCGTAGCAACAGGAGTGTATGCTGGTTGCCATGATAACTGCCCATCTCAGTGGAAATGTCTGATGGTTGCCATGGTAACTGACTGTATCAACGGAAATGTATGCTGGTTGCCATGGTAACCGACCATAGCAATGGGAATGTGTGATGGTTGCCGTGGTAACTGACCATGGGAACAGCAATGTATGATAGTTGCCATGGTATTTGACTGTACCAGTGAGAGGTATGATGGTTCCCATGGTAACTGATAGTATAAATGAGAATGTATGATGGTTGCCATGGTAACCGACTGTACCAGTAGGAAGTATAGTAGTTCCTGTGGTAACTGACCGTAGCAACGGGAATGTATGCTGGCTTCCATGGTAACTGACTGCAGCAATGGGAATGTATGCTGGTTGCCATTGTAACCAACCATAGGAATGTGACTTTATGATGGTTGCCATGGTAACCGAGCATAGCAATGCGACTCTATAATGGTTGCCATGGTAACAAACTGTAACAATGGAAATGTGTGATGGTTGCCATGGTGACTGTAGCAACGGGAATGATTGATGCTTGCCGCGGTAACTGACCGTAGCAATGGGAATGTATGATGGTTGCCATGGTAACAGACTGTACCAAAGGGAAATATGGTGGTTGCCATGGTAAGTGACCATAGCAATTTGAATGTATGATTGTTGTCATAGAAACCGACCACAGATGCGGAAATGTATGCTGGTTACAATGCTAAATGACTGTAGCAGTGGGAAGTATGATGGTTACCATGGTAACTGACTGTAGAAATGGGAACGTATGCTGGTTGCCATGGTAACCGACTGTTGCAATGGGAATTTCTGCTGTTTGCCATGGCAACCGACCATAGCAGTAAGAATGTATGATGGTTGCCATGGCAACCGACCGTAGGAGTAAGAATGTATGATGGTTGCATGGTAACTGACTGTAGAAAGAAAAATGTATGCTCATTGCCATGGTAACCGACCATAGCAATGGAAGTGTATGATGGTTGCCATGGTAACCGATCATAGCAACAGGAATCTGTGATGATTGCCAGAGTAACTGACCATAGCAACGAGATTGTATGATGGTTGCCATAGTAACTGACCCTAGGAACTGGAATGTGTGATGGTTGCCATGGTAACAGACCAAAGCAATGGAAATGTGTGATGTTTGCCATGGTAACTGACCCTAGCAACTGGATTGAATGATGGTTGCCATGGTAACAGAGTGTAGCAATGGGAATGTAAGATGGTTGCCATGGTAACCAACTATGGCAATGGGAATGTATGCTGTTTACCATGGTAACTGACTGTAGCAATGGGAATGAATGATGGTTGCCATGGTAACAGACCATAGAAACGTCAATGTATGCTGGTTGCCATGGTAACAGACTGTACCAGTGGAAAGTATGTTGGTTGCCATGGTAACTGACTGTAGCAATGGGAATGTATGGTGTTTTCCGTGGGAACAGACCGTAGCAACGAGAATGTATGTTAGTTGCCATGGTAAACGACCATAGCAAAGTGACTGTATGATGGTTGCCATGGTAACCAAACGTAGCAATGACAATGTATGATGGTGGCCATGGTAACCTGCTGTAGCAATGGGAATGTATGGTGGTTCTTATAGTAACTGACCGTGGGAATGGGAATGTATGCTGGTTGCCATAGTAACTGACCGCAGCAGTGGGAAGTATGATGATTGCCATGGTAACCGACTGTAGCAACGGGAATGTATTATGGTTACCATGGTAACCAACTGTAGGAATGGGAATGTATGATGGTTTCCATGGTAACCGACCGTAGCAATTGGATTGTATGCTGGTTGCCATAGTGACCGACTGTAGCAACGCGACTGTGTGATGGTTGCCATGGTAAATGACAGTAGCAATGGGACTGTATGATGGGTGCCAGGGTAACTGACTGTAGAAAGGGCAATGTATGATGTTTGCTATGGTAACTGACAGTAGGAATAGGAATGTATGATGGTTGCCATGGTAACTGACCATAGCAATGAGAATGTATGATGGTTGCCATGGTAACCGAGCATAGCAATAGGAATGTGTGATGGTTTCCATGGTACCTCTGTGTAGCAATGGGAATGTATGATGGTTGCCATGGTAACTGACCGTACAAACAAGAACATATGATGTTTGCCATGGTAACTGACTGTAGGAACGGGAATGTGTGACAGTTGCCATGGTAACCAATTGTACCAGTGTGAAGTATGATGGTTGCTGTAGTAACTGACCGTAGAAACGGGAATGTATGATAGTTGCCAAGGTAACTGTACCAATGGGAATGTGTGATGGTTACCATGGTAACTGACTATGGCAATGAGAATGTATGCTGGTTGCCATGGTAACCAAGCATACCAGTGGGAATGTACATATGTTGCCACGGTAACTGACTGTAACAATGGGAATGTGTGATGGTTGCCATGGTAACTGCCCTTAGCAATGGGAATGTATGGTAGTTGCTGTGGTAACTGACCGTGGCAATGAGAATATATGCTGTTTGCCATGGTAACTGACCACAGCAGTGGGAATGTATGATGGTTGCCATGGTAACTGACCATATCAACGCGACTGTGTGATGGTTGCCATGGTAACTCACTGTAGCAATGGGAATGTGTGATGGTTACCATGGTCACCAACCGTAGTGACAGGCATGTGTGATGGTTGCCATGGTAACCAACTGTAGCAATGGGAATGTGTGATGGTTGCCATGGTCACTGAGCATAGCAATTGGAATGTATGATGTTTGCCATGGTAACTGACTAGAGCAATGGGAATGTATTATGGTTGCCATGGTAACTGACTGTGGCAATGAGAATGTATTCCGTTTACCATGGTAAGTGACTATAGCAATGGGAATGCATGCTGGTTGTCATGGCAACTGTGATTTCCTTAGACTATGAGCACAATATTTTCATCTGCAAAAACATTAGTGAGTGCCCAGAGATCTCACAAGACGGGCTTTAAATGTCTCAAGCACATGAGCACTAAACAGGGACTAAGGAGCTGTGGCCTCAATGGTGGGGAGACTGAGGACAGTACAGGACATCCCTCAGAGGGCTTGAAGGGAGGATTTAGAGATGGTGGATCCTTTTGATATAGCAGAAAAGAGCATGAGAAAGAAAGAATTAGTGCCAAGTGCAGCTGGGGAGGTCCCAAGTGGATGTGAGGAAAAAGGAATTTCACTCCATGGAAAATGCTGTGCTGCAACACGTCACCCAGGAGGAGTCTGGATGAGCCCAAGGCTTTGTGTGTGCAGGAAGAGCCAGGGAGGACGCAGAGATGTCAGTGCAGGAAGGTGCCAGCCAGGTGGGGCAGCCGGGGGGATGACGACAGCCTGCAGGGAAAGGGGCAGGGCATGGACACCGTAGGACAGCCTGGGCTGGAGAGGAGACAGGGAGGGGGAGAAGCTGAAAGGCCCTGACACAGCCACCTTCTGCAGGCCTTTGGCCAGGGCTGCTGTCTGTGCCCCTGATGCCAGGAGGAGGGGAGTGCCCCTTGCAGCCCTGGGGCCTCATGGCCTCCTTGTCCCTGCTCAGCAGCCTGGCAGGTGCCACCCCATGGTCCTGCCCTTGGCATTGCACATCCCACATCCCAATGCCCCAGGAAGAGCCCTGAGGAATGAGGCAGGGACAGCATCTGCCTTCCCAGGGGCTGGGGGTCAGGGTTTGGTCCTCTGGATTAAGGAAACACATCCAGGTTTCCTCAGCATCAGAGCCACCTTTCCCTTGCTTGTCCATCCTTGTCATCACTGTCTGCAGTTTTCTGCTCTAACTGGAATCTGGGGACATGGTCTCAGTTGTGTCCCTCAGTGAGACTCATTAGCACTACAAGAAACTTCAGTGTTTCAATCTCACTTTGACTTCTTGAGAAGTTGTTTGAACTTCCTCTCAGGGACTGAGTCTCATGTAAACAACACCAATCCCCCCGAGGGTCATGAAATGCCTGGGGCTGTTGCTGTGCTGCTGAGCTGGGCCGGGCTCCTGGCACACAGGGAGCTCCTGGCAAGCAAGAAGAGCTTCAAAGAGTCAGCTCTGCTGGTGAGCAGCTCCTCTGCACAGCCCAGCAGGGCTGAGGGCACTGCCAGGGCAGCTCAGGGACACCAGCAGGGCACAGACAGAGCTTCAAGGGGCTCAGCACTGGTAGGATGTCTGAGAGCTCCCTGCAGGAGGAATCTTGGCAGGGCTGCACACGGTGAGTCTGTGGCTGCAGGGCAGTGCAGGGGCAGCTCCTGGAGGCATCTCCTAAAGCTGGCCCAGACCCAGCTGATGGGATGGGTGAGCAGGGGCTGTTTTGGGGCACTTTGGAAGAGCTGTGAAGCCGGGGGTGCAGCCAGGGGTGCCCAGGGCTGTGGGGCAGAGCAGGGTCCTGCAGCCCAGGGTGCTGTGCTGGGCAGGGACTCTGCTGCCTGCCAGGGGCAGCTCTCAGCCGGCCCGGGGAGCTGCTGCCAGGGCTGGGGCAGAAGGGCTGTGGGCAAGGAGCAAACCTGGCAGCTGAGGGAGGATCTTTTCCATGTCTTGCTGTTGCAGGGTCACACCTGCTCACAGCTCCAGATCACTACACCATATTGAATGGAGAATTTTTTGCAAAGCTCACAAAAGACAGGGGCTACAGGAAAGGAATTAGTCCTGAGGTGTGTTTCCTGCTTAGGTATTGTAGCATAGACATTGTTCTCTCAGGTCAGGAGCCTGCACTGAAGATCCAACTCTTTTACTCTCAGAGGTGAATATTTCAGGCAGTCTCAGAAATGAACACAGGATCCTGGGCAGTGCTGAGCCTTCCCTTGGGGGTGGGCACTATAAACTGAGTCCTTGGTGGTACATGACCAGAGCTGCTGCTCCTCACAGCACCCTCAGAAAACACAAACCAGATAAAAGAAATACCTTTCACTTGGAGGGGATTTCCCTGAAAACTGCACTGGCTTTGCTGAGAGGGGGCTGTCTTAATTGTTCCCTGTGCTTTCCTTTTCTGAACAGACCCTGTCCTAAGGAGCAGCAAATGTCCAACAGCAGCTCCATGCCTCAGTTCCTCCTCCTGGCATTCGCAGACAGGCGGGAGCTGCAGCTCCTGCACTTCTGGCTCTTCCTGGCCATCTCCCTGGCTGCCCTCCTGGCCAACGGCCTCATCCTCAGCGCCGTAGCCTGGGACCACCACCTGTACACCCCCATGGGCTTCTTCCTGCTCAACCTCTCCCTCACAGACCTGGGCTGCATCTGCACCACTGTCCCCAAAGCCATGCACAATTCCCTCTGGGACACCACAACCATCTCCTACACGGGATGTGCTGCACAGCTCTTTTTCTTTGCCTTTTTCATGTCAACAGAGTTTTCCCTCCTCACCATCATGTGCTACGACCGCTACGTTGCCATCTGCAAACCCCTGCACTACGGGACCCTCCTGGGCAGCAGAGCTTGTGCCCACATGGCAGCAGCTGCCTGGGCCACTGGGTTTCTCAATTCACTGCTGCACACAGCCAATACATTTTCCCTGCCCCTGTGCCATGGCAATGCCCTGGGCCAGTTCTTCTGTGAAATCCCACACATCCTCAAGCTCTCCTGCTCACACTCAGGCTACCTCAGGGAAATTGGGCTTCTCTTGTTTACTGTCTCTTTAGGACTTGGTTGTTTTGTTTTCATTGTTTTCTCCTATGTGCAGATCTTCAGGGCTGTGCTGAGGATCCCCTCTCAGCAGGGACGGCACAAAGCCTTTTCCACGTGCCTCCCTCACCTGGCCGTGGTCTCCCTGTTCCTCAGTACTGCCATATTTGCCTACCTGATGCCCCCCTCCAACTCCTCCCCATCCCTGGATCTGGTGGTGTCAATTCTGTACTCGGTGGTGCCTCCAGCAGTGAACCCCCTCATCTACAGCCTCAGGAATCAGGAGCTCAAGGATGCCCTGAGAAAAATGATGGCTGGATGCTTTTCAGGAGCAATAAAGCACCAGTTTTCTGGTGTGTAGCATTCAGAATGGGACTACTTAATGACGCAGTCTTCCTGCTCAGGTTTGTCGAGGAGGTCATTGGGTTCTTCTTGCAATAATTTTCTGTGCAATTAAATATTGTTATGCATCTGCCTTCTAATTTAGTGTCTACTCATTGAATTTTACCCAGAGATGTATAAATGATGAATTGTACTCTCTGAGTATTTAAACAAAATAAAGGACCTTGCAGTGCCTTCTTTGTCCAAGACCCTTCTTCTTAGATGTTCCTAAAGGACAGCACACTGCAGGACAGGGTGTATTTGCAAACGGCAAGGGGAAAATAATCCCAGCCCAGCAGCACTGCCAAGGAGCAGCAGTGCTTGGTCTTTGCAGAGCTGCTCTCTTGCCACTTCCACACTGTCCTCCTGAGCCCCTTTCTCCCTGTAAGGCCTGAGTGCTCTCTGAGCACAGTCCTGGGGGCTGGAAGCCCTTGGAGCACAGGCAGGGACAGGCCCTGGGAACTTGTGAAGCAGAGCTTAGTTCCCTTAGTGCATCTCCAGGATGGGTTTCATTTTCAGATCCAGTCTTCCCCTCCTGTTCCCAGGGACATCCTGGGAGTGCTTCAGAGCTGCCATCCTGGGGCAGCTCCTGCCCAGCGTGGGCAGGCACAAGGTCTCTCCCCCTGCTCCTCTCCCCTCCCCAGTGCCACTGTTTTCTGCAGCCGCCTCATCCTTGCCCAGCACAGCCCTCCTGGCACAGTTGGACACAGCCCTTGTTCTACCCCCTCCTCAGGCACCTGCCCAACCCCCTCAGCTCCAGCCTGATGGCCAGAAACCTTCAGGGCAGGGAGGCACTGGGGAAAATGCTGAGGAAACCTTTCAGCTGCACTCAAATCCAATTGGAGGGGTTGGTCTCTAGGAAGAAATCCCTTCTCATTCTCCAGAACCACCAGGACAACCTGTGTTGTGTCCTGGGCACTCCTCTGGAAGTGTGAGATACTGCAAAGGTTTTGGTGTCAGGGATATTGAGAAGGCTGGGCAGTGTCACTGGGAGACCTCTCCCAAACCCTTGGAAAGGCCAGAGCCATCCCAGAGCTTCCTGGGGCCTTGGCAAAGGCAGACATGGAACCAGTCTGCAAACAGGGCAGCAAGGAGGGTTGGCAGAGTTCCACACTGCTCAGGCTCAGCAGGGAAGGGGATAGGGCAAGTCCTGCTGCAGCCATTGCCAGGCATGGGAAGGACAAGGTAGGGATTGCAGAACCCCTGTGGGAGGGAATAGAGGATGTTGTGTGCCCAGACTTTATCAAGGCCCTTGACATGGTCTCCTGTGGTCTCCTTATGACCAGACTGGTGAGAGCTGGACTGAAGAAGTGGAAGATGGTGGGAAGTTGGCTGAATGAAGTGCCAAATAAAATCCATGGTACAAAGTCCTCTTGGCAGCAACTTCCTGATGAAATCCCTCAGTGACCAGCCCTTGAACACCACTAGAGAAGATCTTTCTTATCTCTCTGTACAATGGGACAAAATGTATTTTCAAGTCCTTTGTGGATGATGCCAAATTTCAGGGAGCCCTTGAGCAACCTGTCCTGGTTTAAAGACACATATTGGGGGGGGAACTCGAATAAAATTAATTCACTCCTCTTTTATTCCCCACCAGTACAAGGAGACAAAATATAACGAGGTAGAGGTGAAAACAATAAGAGTTTACTGATAAGAAATATAGCAGCAAAACCAGCAATACCAACAGAACTATTCAAAGCTACAGCAGAGAGAGAAATTGCCTCCTCTCTACCCATCTGCCCCAACTCCCTTTTGTAAAGAGATACAAACAGGGACCAACATGTGCCTCCCTTCCCCCTTTTCCTCCTGAATGAACAAAGAAAAAAAAACAAAAACAGGGGAGAGAGGGGGCAAAGGAAAATCTGGGAAACTCTCTGGTCTGAGATCAGTTGTGCTGCCCAAGAACACGCTGACTCCAGAGGTGTCCAAGCGGGGCAGAGCCGGCGACTCCGGTCCGTGCGGCGGCGGGGGGGAGGCAGCGGCTCTGCTTGATTCCATGGAGTTCTGGGGAAGCACAGTGGCCCCTTGGTTCCAGGGGTTCTGAGATGTCTCAGAGTTCCTTTTGTTCCCATGGAGACCCTACATGTCACAATGGTCCCTTGGTTCCATGAGATTCCACAGTGTCCCTGCATTCCTTTGGTTCCATGAGGCCCTGCAGTGTCACGGTGCCACTTGATTCCGTGACATTACAAAGAATCAGAATGGTCCCTTGATTTAAGGCCAACTGCACATGGGGTTGCCTTGGGGGGAGTGTGGGCACCCAGACAAGGGAGTTGTCACCCCCCTGGACTCAGCCCTGGGGTCACCACATCTGGACTGGTCTGTCTGTCTGTGAGGTTCCCCATTCTGGAGGAATGAGGAAGAACTGGAGAGGGTCTAGAGGAGATCTGACAGGATGGAGCTTTTGTCCATATTGGAAATAGAATGAAAACTCCACAGAGTAGCATTGAAGGTTCAGACTGAAGGTGAGGAAAATGAAATATGACTCAGTGGGGACCCTTGTGGTGCAAGAGGTCACCCAGAGGGAGTCAGGATCAGCCCATGGCTTTGTGTTCCAGGGAACAGCCAGAGCTGGTGCAGAGCCATCAGGGAGGGTCTAGAAATGCTGCTGGGAGGGGGTGGGAAAGCAGGAGGGGTGTGTGCAGCCTGCAAGGCCAGAGCAGCAGCAGGGCCAGGGCAGGACAGCCTGCAGGAGAGATGGCCAAGGGCTCTGGCAGGGCTGCAAGGCCCAAAGGCACCCAGGCCTTTGTCCCCTTGCCTCTGGCAGCTGCCTCTGCCACTCAGGCCACCACAAGCCACTTTCCTGGCAGGTTCTGCCCTTGGGTTCTGCCTCGCCCCTCCCTCAGGAGCCTGGCAGGGGTTGCCCAGTTTTGGGCCTTTGTTGTTCCTCCCCCTCCCATCCCAGTGCCCCCAAACAGCCCTGAGCCAGCCGGGAGGGACAGGATCTGCTGGGCCAGGGCCTGGGGCTCAGCCCTTGGCCTTTGTGCTCCACAAAACCAAGGCAGGCTTTGCTCAGCATTGCAGGGGCCTGCCCAGAGCCTTTGTCTGCCTGCACTCCTGGCCTCCAAGGAGCTGCTCCAAGGAGTCCCTGGGGAGGCTTTGGCAGTGCCTGCCCTCAGTGGGGCCCAGCAATGCTTCAAGGCACTTGGACTTTGGCTTCTGACTTCTTCAGCAGCTGCTTCAATCTTCTCTCAGTACCTCAGGATCATGGGCTGGGCTGCAAACACACCGTGGGGCTCATTAAATTCCAGAAATCCCTCAGGATCTCTTTGTTTTCATTTAATTGTCTTCAAGGCAATTTCAAAACAAGTCTTCCAAGTTTTTACTTTTTTTGCTTTAATTCAAGGATGGATATTTTGTAGTTCAAAGAAGAGGTGATAGAGGTGTTCTCCAAGTGATCTTGATGGTGAGTGTCTCCTCAGGAGATCCAGAGTGACCCTGGATGATCAACATTTCTCCTCACCCCCCAACCTCACCAGTTCTGACATGGCCCATCTTGGACTGACAGCTGATGCAACTCCAAACACACTAGGAGACTCATTAAAAGACTGAAAAACAAATTATTTTCATTCCTTTAATTGTCTTCAAGTCTTCAAGACTTCTGGAGCTAATTGGAGTTGTTTTGTAGTTTAGCTAAGGAGGATGACTTTAAAGTGAAAGACATGAAAAATATATATTTTTTGATGAAAGGGAATGATTTACACAGAGCCTTGGGATGCAAGAGGGTCAGGGCACAAACGAATTGGATCCAAAGATAAGGGGAGAAAAGACATTACTAGAACTTAATCATTGACCAGTTGAACAGTTATCAGGTGATTCAATAGCATTTGCCACAATTTTAACAGTGACTGAATTATAGATTCCCAATAACAACATTCCCACCACAGTCAATTCACACCCACACCCAGGCAGAGATGTGTGGACACATCAAGAGCTGGGGGTGGAAAGGTCCCTCTCCCAAAATTCTCCTTGTTTTCAGGGAAACACTCCCCCAAATCCCTTTGTGTTTGCCATCAGACAAGGGTCCCAGCTGGAGGAGTGTTTGTTGAGGGGGATCAGAATTGTCCTGGGCACCAGCGAGGGTCTTTGGAGTGTTGGAAACTGGAGGGTTCCCGAGCTGGGAGAGGCTGCCAGAGGTGTCCCACTGAGAGGGAGGTGCTGGGGAGCTGCCAGGGCCTCCCTCAGCCCCGCTGGGTGTGGGCTCCCAAGGGGACTGGCTTTAGTGATCTGCTGAATTTCCATCCTGGTGTCAGGAATGACTGGAGTTTCCAAAATATTTGGGAATTGTATCTGAACTCTTCTATTTGGGTTAGGATTCAGGTAGGGAATTTTCTAAGGTTTTCATGGGATGACTCCTTATCCTGTGTTCCCCAACTGCTCTTACACCCATCCCAGTCAGCTGGATGGTTTATTGACAATGTGTCCCGAGGGGCGGCACCTCCGATGCCATAGAAACCCCTCCCCCTGGATTAGGAAACCTTTGGAATTCAGGAGGTGTTCCAGTGGAGCATGACAATGAACAGCAATTTCCCTAAAGCCCAGAGCCCAGCAGAACAAAGGCAGGCCCCATCAGTGTCAGAGCAAAGGTCCCCCATCCCTGTGTCCCTGTGGCCGCTGAGGCGGCAGCGCAGGCCCGAGGCGGTGCCGGGTCCCGGTGCAGCCGGGGCAGAGCGGCGGCTGCGCGAGCGGCAACCCCGGCGGTGAGTGCGGCAGCCCCGTGGGAGCGGCGGCTCCGGGCACAGACGCCGGCGGCAGCCGCTGTGGCTCGTGGAACCGAGTGGCCATTGGGACACTGCAGGGCCTGCTGGAATCCAGGGGCCGGTGGGACACTGGGGAGCCTCTTGGAGCCAAGGGAACCCTGGGATATTCTGGAACATCGTGGAATCAAGGAGCCATTGTGACAGTGAGGGGCCTCAAGGAACCAAAGGAATCCTGGAGAGAGAGTGGAAACTCATGAAATCATCAGGGCCATTGTGACACTCCAGAACCTCATGGAACCAAGGCTCCATTGTGACACTGAGGGACCTCATGGAACCAAAGGAACCCCCGGAGTTTTTGCAACCTCTTGGAATCAAGGGGCCATTTCTAACAGGATGCTCTGCTCTGATAATACCTAAATAATGATCAGAGAATGCAAACAATTCAAGGTCTCTGTGGTGAGTTACTGCTGGTGTCAAGGTGCTGTGTTTAATGCTGAATTATGTTAAACCCAAAATGGTTCCTGAAACTTCAGACACACATCCTGCTTTCTGAAGCAGGATTTGACAGAGAAGATGCTCCCTGGCCTGCAAATATGTCCGGCAGTCAAACCCTTGATAACTATAAAAGCCCTGTCTAACTTTGATGTGGCAGATTCTTCCACAGACTTCCTTGAAGTGTGTGGAGCTTCTGCCATGAAGCAGGGACAGCTCTTCATGGTCACTGCCCAGGGGTTGGGTGGAAGAAAAAGAATTTTCCCTTCTCGTTGTGTGACGAGTTACCCCAATCTCTGCTTCAGGATTGTTTCTTTTTGCTGGCTTTGATCCAATTGCTTTATAGAATGACTTTGATAGACTCCACTGTCCTATCTTACACTATACTGCTAGGAGTTTTTGGCTTTTATACTGTGTAGTAAATAATTCTCTTTAAGGTCTTTTGTCTCTTCATTTGTCTGATCAATTTTCTGTTCATTTGTCATAATAAATCATTCATTTTGTAGAAATATTTCTGATTTGCCATCATTAAAACCTGCAGGACAAAGTGATTGAATCACACCTCTAGAATTCCTTCAATTAAAACCAAAATCTGAGCCTGAGATTGGATCCAGCCACAGCCAGGCTCCTCTCTGAGAAGGAATTTAGAAAGCAAGGGGGTCCTTTCTGCCCCTCGTAACTCAACGAGACGGCTTCTGCCATCAACTTTGTCTAAGCCTTCCACCCCCCAGCCCCAAGCCGTGACACATGGGCATGTCTTGTGCATGCAGTGCAAACATGGGCTCCTGAGCTGGTCATTTGCTGTCCCTCCTTGGAGGGAAGAACAAGCCCAATGGCCTGGGGTGAGAGGCCAGTGCTGGGAGCGGCGCTGGCTGTGCCAGGGCACTGCTGGGTGCCCCCAACCCTGAGCACTCCCACCCTTGTGCTGGTCACTGCTGGTTTCCTCTGCAGGGCGTTGTGTTGGGCACATCCTGGAGAGCAAAGTGGAAAGCAGATGGAAGCTTTGAGGCCCTGGCCCGAGGAGATGCCCCTGCAGGATGGCAGTGCTGCTGCAGAGGTCAGCTCTGTGCCAGCAGTGCCCGTGGCTGTCCCTGCCTGCAGTCCCTGGACAGTCCTGCAGCAGGACTGGCACCGACTGCCAGAGCACTGAGGCCTTCACCAACACAGGGCTCTGCAGGACAGTGTGGAAGGGAAGGGAGAGGAGGCCAGGCAGGAGAAGGGCTGCTGCTCCCTGGCAGTGCTGCTCTGCTGGGACGCTTTTCTGGCCCAGCTCTGCACAGAGGCACCGACCCTGCAGCTGCAGAGAAGTCAGAGAGGAAAGATGTCAGGCAAACAAGCCAATGCAGAGTTCTTTATTTGGTTGAAGCACACAGTGAGTACAATTGCCAATTTGTACAGCCTCTGGGCCAGGCTAGAAAGGCAAACACTGAATTGGAAATGGTGATTATATATATATAAACATACATATACTTTTATATATATGCACGTATCTTTATAGATATAAAGATTTTTTGGTGTGAACAAATTGTTACAAAAATAACACCCATCCCAGGAGTAAAAAATAGAGAAGATATGGTGGGCCTTTAATGAAGTCCATAACAGGATTGGCCTTTAATGAGGTCCATAACATGCAGAAGAAGGAGAATTTATTGCTTCTGAAAAACACCCAGTTATGAGTTTCCTCAGGGCATCCTTGAGCTCCTGGTTCCTCAGGCTGTAGATGAGGGGGTTCAGTGCTGGAGGAACCACCGAGTACAGAACTGACAGGGCCAGATCCAGGGATGGGGAGGAGATGGAGGGAGGCTTCAGGTAGGCAAAGAATAACGTGCTCACAAACAGGGAGAGCACAGCCAGGTGAGGGAGGCAGGTGGAAAAGGCTTTGTGCCGTCCCTGCTGAGAGGGGATCCTCAGCACAGCCCTGAAGATCTGCACATAGGAGAACACAATGAAAACAAAACAACCAAACGTTAAACAGGCAATAACCACAGTGAGCCCAATTTCCCTGCGGTAGCCTGAGTGTGAGCAGGAGAGCTTGAGGATGTGTGGGATTTCACAGAAGAACTGGCCCAGGGCATTGCCCTGGCACAGGGGCAGGGAAAATGTACTGGCTGTGTGCAGCAGAGCAATGAGAAACGCAGTGGCCCAGGCAGCTGCTGCCATGTGGGCACAAGCTCTGCTGCCCAGGAGGGTCCCGTAGTGCAGGGGTTTGCAGATGGCAACGTAGCGGTCGTAGCACATGATGGTGAGGAGACAATACTCTGCTCCAAGAAAGAAGACAATCAGAAAGGCCTGTGCAGCACATCCCATGTAGGAGATGGTTGTGGTGTTCCAGAGGGAATTGTGCATGGCTTTGGGGACAGTGGTGCAGATGCAGCCCAGGTCTGTGAGGGAGAGGTTGAGCAGGAAGAAGCCCATGGGGGTGTGCAGGTGGTGGTCGCAGGCTACGGCGCTGAGGATGAGGCCGTTGGCCAGGAGGGCAGCCAGGGAGATGGCCAGGAAGAGCCAGAAGTGCAGGAGCTGCAGCTCCCGCCTGTCTGCGAATGCCAGGAGGAGGAACTGGGTGAGGGAGCTGCTGTTGGACATTTGCTGCTTTTTAGCACAGGGTCTGTTCAAAAAAGGAAAGGACAGGGAACAGTTAAGACAGACCTCTGTGAAAAAGCCACTCCATTTCTAAAAGAAATCAATGTGTCAATTGTCACCAAATGCACTGCCAAGGAGTCAGTTTTGCTGTGCTCCAGGGGGAAATGGAATTTTTTGGTAGAGCTCTCTCACACACAAGGAATGTCAGATGTAACCCACCTTGAATACAAAAGTTCCATCTCTACTGTAATGACTCAGAAGAGCTGGGGCTGCAGAGCAGAAGCTTAGTCTGTCCTTAGAATAATTGTACCTGTGTTTTCCATTTTTACCATCACACCTGGAAGGTTCTTTTCCACTGCAGGAATCCTCATTTCTATGGCCCAGCACACAGTGCCCAGCAGAGCTGGAGGGAAGGGCCCCCAGAGCTGCCTGAACGCCCCCTCCCCCAGGCCTTGGGGGCACTTATCCCCCACTCCCTGCCCAGGGCTCTGCTGCCTGGAGCTGTCCCTGCCAGCAGCTGCTTCCCTGGGCCCAGGGCTGAAAAAGTGACACTGCTGCTGTCTATAAGACAGTTTTGATGTCTGACACTCTCAAGTTCAATCCCCTCTAATCTAACAGAGTTCAAGTTTCAGTGTCTCCTCCTGTGCTCAGAGATTGATTTCTCTGTCACAGTCAGCACCCAGACAACCCAGAGTATAACACTGAAAGAACTGGTTCATTCTCTTGAAGGTACCTCCTGTCTGTCTGTGCCTCTTGCAAATACCTTCTGGGAAATTTCCTGCTTTGATCTGGAGCTGTGACCAGCCCTCATCCCTGCAGCCCACTGTGGAGATCAGAAGGACTCTGCCCTGCTCTGCCCTCCCAGGAGTTGTTCCTTCCCCACAGCCCTTCTCCCCCAGCCCCGTGGCAGCTCCTTGGCCGGGCTGAGAGCTGCCCCTGGCAGGCAGCAGAGTCCCTGCCCCAGCACACAGAGCCCTGGGGGCAGGACCCTGCTCTGCCCCACAGCCCTGGGCACCCCTGGCTGCACCCCCACCTTCCCACCCCACAGCCAGCCCTGCCACAGGGAACCTTCTGGCCCTGGGCCTCTGAGGGGGCAGCAGCAAGTCCTGCTCTGCAGCAGCTTCTCCTGCTGCAACCCAGCAAATCCAGCAGAGCCATCCTGACAGCTCCTGCCACTGCTGCCATTTGGCAGCTGGCAGAGGCACTTGCAGGAACTCACCTGCACTGCTCTGCAGCCACAGCCTGACCGTGGCAAAGGGCTGGCAAGGTTCCTGCCCTGAGCAGCTCTGCGCTGTCCTCCCACTCCAGGATCCCTTGAACCTCCTGCTCCCTTCTCCTCTCTGCCCTTGCTGCCTGCAGCTCCTGCCCTGCTCTGCCATATGGCCACTTCCTCAGCACTGCAGCAACTGGGAGAGTCCTGCTGAAAGATCCTGGAAGCTGTGGGATGTGCCAGCTTTAGGAGATGCCTCCAGGAAGGGAAGTTTAATATTTCTACAGCCAGAGAATTCTTCCTTCAAATCCTGGGAAGGTTTCTGGCATAGTGAGAGCTCAGTCACCTCCCAGCCCAGGCTGCCTCTCATCTCTCTGCCTTCTCTCCTGTGCCCTGGGTGCTGCAGGCAGTGCCCTCAGCCCAGCTGGGCTGTGCAGAGGAGCTGCTCACCAGCAGAGCTGTCTCTTTGAAGCTCTTCTTGCTTGCCAGGAGCTCCCTGTGTGCCAGGAGCCCGGCCCAGCTCAGCAGCACAGCAACAGCCCCAGGCATTTCATGACCCTCCAGGGGGTTTGCATTGTTTACATGAGACCCAGTCCCTGAGAGTAAGTTCAAACAACTTTTCAAGAAGTCAAAATGAGTTTGAAATACTGAAGTTTCTCATAGTGCTAATGGGTCCCACTGAGGGACACAACTGTGAAAGTGTCCCCAGATTCCAGTTGGAACAGAAAATTGCAGTGATGACAAGGATGGACAAGCAAGGGAAAGGTGGCTCTGATGATAAGGAAACTTGGATGTGTTTCATTAATCCAAAAGGCCAAGCCCTGACCTCCAGCCCCTGGAAAGGCAAATCCTGTCCCTGCCTCATTCCTCAGGGCTCTTCCTGGGGCACTGGGATGTGGGATGTGCAATGCCAAGGGCAGGACCATGGGGTGGCACCTGCCAGGCTGCTGAGCAGGGACAAGGAGGCCATGAGGCCCCAGGGCTGCAAGGGCCACTCCCCTCCTCCTGGCATCAGGGGCACAGACAGCAGCCATGGCCAAAGGCCTGCAGAAGGTGGCTCTGTCAGGGCCTTTCAGCTTCTCCCCCTCCCTGTCTCCTCTCCAGCCCAGGCTGTCCTACGGTGTCCATGCCCTGCCCCTTTCCCTGCAGGCTGTCGTCATCCCCCCGGCTGCCCCACCTGGCTGGCACCTTCCTGCACTGACATCTCTGCGTCCTCCCTGGCTCTTCCTGCACACACAAAGCCTTGGGCTCATCCAGACTCCTTCTGTGTGATGTGTTGCACCACAGCATTGCCCTCAGAGTGAAATTCTTTTCTCTTTGTTTCCAGTCTGAACCTCTCCAGTTGAACTTGCCATTATTCCTTTATTTTTCATGCTGTTTCCTGCTATGACAAAAGGATCCTTCATTCCTGAAACCACCCTTCAAGCCTTCTCTGACTACTCCTGCACTGTCCTCAGTCTCCACACCATGGAGCCCAGAGCTACCAGGTCCCTACAGAGTGGTCATGGGCTTGAGGCCTCCAAATCTTTTCTTGGGAGATCCCTGGGTACTCTCCAAGGTGTTTGCAGATGAACACATGGTGCTCATAGTCTAAGGAAATCACAGTGATACATTTTACCAAGGGCTGTAGTGGCAGAACACGGGACAATGGCTTTGAACTGAAGACTGGAGTATTTTATCTATAATCGGAAAAAATATTTAACAATGAGGGGGGCAAGAACTGGAACAGGTTCCCAGAGAATTTGATGTCCCATCCCTACATTTGTCCAAGGTCAGAGAGTGTGAGTAACCTGAATTAGTAAAAGATGTCACTGTCCATGTCCAGGGACTTGGACCAGATGACCTTTTAGCTCCCTTCCAACCCAAACCATTCTGTGATTCTTCAAGTCCCAACCTCCTTCTCCAAAGAATTTCCATTTCTAGGACATGAATTGCCAAATTTTGGAGAAACCATTTGAAGCCCAAAAGGTAAAAAAATAATTCAAAGAGAGTTCCAAAGTATCTGTGTGAAGGCTTCACTGAGGGGGTCAATGGCAGAGCCTCCCAGGATGACCTCACAAATGTGGGTGGGGTTTTCATCCTCAGGGTTTGAGTCTTACAATGGGCAACAAGAAACCACATTTAGGGAATGAGGAAGACTTGTCATGGGATGTCTAGGAAAGAACTAAAGGAAGGGGAAGGATTGCGATCACCACGGTTTGTGTAGGAACAAGCATGAGAAAACAGAGGGAAAAGAGGATGAAAAAGCTGATCATGTTAAACAGGAGGATGCTCAAGACACATCCCTGGCTGTGCCCTGCAAGTGATGCCCACAGCCTGTCCCATTTTCTTAATAACTCCATTGCCAAGAAGTTTTCTGGGGGGAGGGACCTCTCTGCTCCTGGCACAGATTGTGGCCCAAGTTCCAGCCACTGCAGCAGGAGCCACAAATAGTCAGATCTTGTGTTCTTTGGGGGGCCAGACTCTGCCCAGACTGGGGTGTGTGTGTGTTGGAAGCACAAAAGAGTGAAGCAAATGCCAAGCTAAACACCCAATGTACCCTGACTTTGTCCCTAAGTGGGGGATGAGAATTGGACACAACATGTGCAGGGACAGATGGAGGGGTTTGTCCCCCTGGCCCTGCCCAGAAGGGACACCTTTCAGGAAGGGTTGTGGCCTTGGCTGTGCTGAGGGTTGCCCCGGGCAATGCAGCTTGGGATTGCAGTGGCACTGTCAGGGCTCTGCAGAGCTCCTGGCAGTTCATGCATTTGTCCCCAGCAATGCCAGAGAACTGCAGGGGTTGCAGTCAATCACTTGTGCTCTTTGGGACCCCGACTGGCTCTGCTGAATGGGAGCAGGCCTGGAGTTCCCAGACTGTTCCTGCATCCAGTGCTGGGCCTGCAGTGACGTTTGTGCAGCATTAAATTGGTGCAGTGGCAGGATGGCCATGGATCCATTCCTGCAGAAACACAATGGGGCTCCATCCCAGGCAGGGATAGAATGGGCCCCCAAATTTTGGAAGGATAAGAACCAGGGAGTTTTGGCCCTGTGGAATCCCATGGAACCAAAGGAACCCTGGGACATGACAGAATCTCATGGAATAAAGGGGACACTGTGACCCTGCAGCACCTCATGGAACCAAAGGGAGTCTGGGACGTGGCAGGGCCTGATGGAAACAAAGGAACCTCCTGGGAACAAAGGGACCCCGGGACACTGCCAAAACTCAGGGAACCAAAGGAACTCTGGGACATGGTACAATCTCCTGGAATCCAGGGGCCATTGGAATCCACTGGGGCCTCCTGGAACCAAAGGGAACATGGGACACTGCAGAACCTCATGGAATCAAAAGGACCCCAGGACTTTGTGGAATGTCAGGGAATCAAGGGACCAGTGTGACATCCCAGAACCTTTTGGAACCAAAGGGAACCAATGGGACATTGTGGAATCTCCTGGAATCAAGGGTCCATTGTGACACTGGGGAACCTCACAGAATCCAGGGGCCATTCTGATTCTGCAAGGCCTTCTGGAGTCAAAGGGACCATTGTGACACTGTGGAACCTCATGGAATCAAGGGTCCATTGTGACACTGGGGAAAATGATGGAATCAGTGGGCCATTGTGACACTGCAGGGCCTTCTGGAGCCAAAGAACATTGGGAAAAAGTGCAACCTCTTGGAATCAAGGAGCCATTGTCCTACTGTGGAGCCTCAAGGAATAAGGGATCCAATCTTTGCCTCAGATTTTGTCAACAAATTAAATTTAAGTAATTACAGAAGTGGGATTGAGCCACTTTTTTTCCACTGGATTTAATGAGTGTCAAAATGAGAATATTTATATAAAATGAATCTTTTATTCTTACAAATGATCAGACAAAAGACCTTGATAAGAATTATTTACTACACAATACAAAGGCTAAACCCCCTAGTAGTCTAAATACGTTAAAGGAATTTAGAAGGTTTGATATCAAATGGGGTAATAGGGTTGGGTCTGTGTAAACTACTATGCTAAAGGGTGTCATGTAATACAGCTGCATTAACATCTACATTTACTATACAACTACTGTTAAAACCTACAAAAAGTTAAAAAAAAATATCCAGAAAGCTTTAAGACATCACATAAACCTAGTTAGGTAACTCTACCAGTTGAACTGGCCCTGCCCAAAAAGAACCTCTACATACCATTGAAGGGAAAAAAATCCCTGTGGCCCATATGAGGAATGTGCTAGGGAGGACAGTTTGGATTAGTCCTGCCTTAAGCAACGGAAAACAGGGAGCCTCCTTTCCCTTTTGCCAAGCACGATCCCCCACGGCTGGAGCTGAGTCCTCTCAAAGCTCCAGCTCTGCTGTGCCCAGAGGGGCTGGGGCTATGGTGCCACTGCCCAGAGCAGCCTGCCCTGGGCAAGGCTGTGGGGCCAGAGCCGCCTGGGCTGTGCTGGGGAGAGGCCCTTGGGGTGGAGAGAGCTCAGGGCAGGTGGGAGAGCTTGGAGGGAGCTGGGCTGGGCTGGAAAGGAGCTCGGAGAGAAAGCCCTGGGTGTGTATGTGACACTGTGTGACCGTGCAGGGGGAGGACTCAGCCCAGGGGGGTTGTGGTGCAGAGCCAGGGCCTGTGGAAGGCACTGAAAACATGCAAGTGCCAGCAAGAGGAGGCTGGAATGTGCCCTTGGTGGCACCAACAGAGCAGGAATTTCTCTGCCTGGCCTGGGCTGTGCAGGGGGGACTGTGGGAAAGGCAAAGCTCCCCTGCAGTTGGGGGCTGCAGGAAAAGTCCAGAGCCCAAAGAGCCTCAAGGGCTGTGTTGGACACCAAGGCTGCAGGAGGGAAATGCAGGGCTGCTGTGCAATGGGGAGGGGGGGTTAATTCCATCAGACACTGATGTGGTGCTGAGAGACTCCATGGCTTCTCTGCCTGAGCCTTTCCTGGAAAGGTCTCTCAGGCCTCTGTGCTCGGGGAAGGGCTTCAGGGAGGAGGAGAGCACGTCCTGGCAGGAACCTGCTGAAATCCCCAAGGGACAAATGGCAGTGTCTGCCCCTGCAGGGGACTCAGCCTGGCCGTGGCACAGGCTGGAGCTGCCTGGCTGGGTGGGAGCAGCCCTGTCAGAAGCTGTGGGTGGGCAGGGAGCTGGGCAGGAGGCAGCCGTGTGCCCTGGCAGCAAGGGAGGCCAGGAGCACCCTGGGCTGTGGCACCAGGACATCAAGGATGTGCATTCTCCAGGTCACTGTGGCTGAGGAAAGCTTCAGAAAGAGCTGGGATGTTTATAAGTAGTATTTAGTTTACCTTCTGTTTGTGGGCAATGAAGAGAAACTTTCTGTGGCTCTAAGTCTCACCAGTTCCAGACCTCCCAAAGAACACAAACCTGAGGAGTTGTGGTTCCCTCTCCAGTGGCACTTGGAGCTCCCTCCGTACCCAGAGCACAGAGCTCCCTTGTCCCACAAAGTCCTTGGAAATGGAGGGATTAAGGACACAGGACAGGCTGTGGGGACCAGTTGCAGGGCATGGTCAGGGATTTGGGGTGGTTGTGACCCCAGTGCAGGACCCAGCACTTGGCCTTGTTGAACCTCCTCCAAGTGGCCTGGGCCCACAGATCCAGCCTGTCCAGATCCCTCTGCAGAGCCTTCCTGCCCTCCAGCACATCAACACTCCCCCCCAGCTTGGTGTCCCCTGGGAACTGCCTGAGGCTGCACTCGATGCCCTTGTGCAGATCATTGAGAAAGAGATTGAAGTGCCCTGAGCCCAGTGCTGAGCCCTGGGAACACCCCTGGATGGAACTCCATTGCCCACCACTCCTTGGGCCTGGCCATCCACACAGATGTTTGCCCAGTGAACAGATGCTGCAGAATGTGTTTGATAAAGGTCCTGTAAGCCCAGAATATTGGGATGAGTGCAGATTTAGCTCTGCACAATAGAGCATTTAATTAATTTTCTCTCTTTTCCTCCCTCTGTGGATTGAGGGATCTTGTGACTTCAGTGTGTGACTCACTGGGTGCAATGGGAAAATATGGACAGGAAAAAAGTAAACAGGAGACAAAAAAGGAAATATTTTCTCATTGCTTCTTTAATACAAGATATTCACTTTGAATACAATTCTGAGATCTGTCTGATTACCACAAAAGAATTGAAGACTTACAAGTAAATTATTCCCAGGGGCTTGTCTCATTACGATGCCATCACTGAAAAGAGAGCGTGGAGGAATGAGCAGACAAGGAGACCATCCCTGGGGGCTGGGAAGCAGGAACTCAGAGTCACTGGTTACAGGTGGTAAATGGACTTTGGAGTGTGGCTGTGAAATCTGTCTAAGAAACCACAAAAGAATGGGAGACTTAAAAGTAAATTATTCCCAGAGTTTTGTCTCCTTAAGATGTTTTGAGTGTCAGTGAGCCCTTTGGCACTGAATTCCTGAACTGAGGATCTAAAGACTGAACAAGCCTCTAGAGAAGTAAAATTCATCAGGAAACCTCCAAGTTGCTGAGGATGTCAGCAAGCCCCACCGAGGCCATCACTGAAAAGAGAGTGTGGAGGAATGAGCAGACAAGGAGACCATCCCTGGGGCTGGGGAAGCAGGAACTCAGAGTCACTGGTTCCAGGTGGCAAATGGACTGTGGGATGTTTCTGTGAGAGCCCCTAAAGGCTGTGCTGGTTTCAGGGGCAGTACAGTTAAATTTCTTCCCCGTGGCCAGTGCAGGGCTATATTTTGGCTTTGTGCTGAACACAGGGTTGATAATCACAGAATATGCCTAATTGGAAGGGATCCATAAGGACAACCCGTAGCCCTGCACAGGACCATTCCCAAGAGTCACACCATGAGCCTGAGAGGATCATCCAAACATTTCTTGAGCTCTGTCAGCCTTGGTGCTGTGCCCACTGCCCTGGGGAGCCTGTTCAGTGCCCAACCACCCTCTGGGGGAAGAATCTTTTTCTAAGATCCAACCTAAACCTCCCCTCACACAGCTCCAGGCCGTTCCCTCAGTCCTGTCCCTGGTCCCCCCAGAGCAGAGCTCAGGGCCTGCCCCTCCTCTGCCCCTCCCCAGGAAGTTGGACCTGCAGTGAGGTCTCCCCTCAGTCTCCTCTTCTCCAGCTGAACACACCAAGTGCCCTCAGTGTCCTCACACGCCTTCCCCCCAAGGCCCTTCCCCATCTTCCTTGCCCTCCTTTGGACACTCTCCAATGGCTCAATCTCTCCCTTCCATTGTGTCCCCCCAAACTGCCCCAATGGTGCAGGTGAGGCCGCCCCAGGGCAGAGCAGAGCGGGACAATCCCCTCCCTGGCCCGGCCGGCCATGCTGGGCCTGATGCCCCCAGGACAGGCTTGGCCCTCCTGGCTGCCAGGGCACTGCTGACTCAGGGCCAACTGGCCACCCACCAGCACCCCCAGGGCCCTTTCCCGGCACTGCTTTCCAACCTCTCCTTCCCAGTCTGTTCATCCATGCAGGGTTGCCCCATCCCAGGGCAGAATCCGGCACTTGCCTGTCATTGTTAATGTCAGAACGGCCAAAGCAACACAGATATCAGACATAGTCCAGCTGTAAGGTGATCAGGAAGCTGTTTATTGCTCTCAAGTGTTTCTTTTATACTCTTTGTACACTATTGTGCCACAACACAATTGGTCAAAAGTCTCAAGCATAAAACACTGTATATACTTTAATTGGTAATAGAGAAGACACTGCACACACTGGCACTGAGGAGGATTTGCTGCATGGACTTCCCTGGTCCTGAGGCCAATGGGACAGGCCAGGAGTTCCCCAGATCCTCCTTTTGGCCCTTCCTGTGCATGGGCATCCCATGTGCTTGTTGCCAGTCAGCTGGGACTTGTGCAGTTGTGCAGCACTGCTGGGAATGAGTGAGAGTGGCTTGGCCAGCTCCTTCTCCAGCTCCCTCAGGACTCTTGGCTGCATCCCATGTGGGCCCAGGCACTTGGGGGGGTCTCATTGGCAGAGCAGGTCACTGACCATTTCCTCCTGCATTGTGGGGGCTTCACTCAGCTCCCCATCACCAGCTTCCAGCCAAAGCCTGCCTGCCAAGGGGTCAGTTCTGCCCTCTCCTTCCTTCCCCCACAATGGAAAACTCCCTCATTTTGGGTCCCTGTGCCCCAGACGGCTCCGACCACCACCTCACCCACCAGTCCCACAATCATGGAATGCTTTGGCTTGGGAGGGGCCTTCAAGAGAATCTCAGCACCCTTAGACTAAAGATTTCCTTCCTATTATCTCCTCTAACCCTTCCCTCTCTCAGTGTGAAGCCACTGCCCCTTGTCCTGTCACTCCAGGCCCTTGTCCAAAGTCTCTCTCCATCTTTCCTGTTGGCTCCCTTCAGGCACTGCAAGGCCACAATCAGGTCAGCCCAAAGCCTTCTCTTCTCAAGACTGAACAATCCCAGTTCTCTCAGCCTTTCCTCACAGCAGAGCTGCTCCATCCCTCTGATCCTCTTGCTGCTCCCCTCTGCACTCGCTCCAACAGGTCCATGTCCTTCCTGTGCTGGAGCCCAGAGCTGGAGGCAGCTCTGCAGGTGGGGCAGCATTACAGCCACGCATGTTCCAGCAGGGACATGGTGGAACCTCCTGGAACCAAGGACCACTGGGACACTGCAGGGCCTTCTGGAACCAAAGGAGCCCTGGGACACTTGGGAATCTCATGGAATCAAGGGAGCACTGTCACCCTGGGAAAACTCCTGGAATTCAGGGCCCATTGTGACACTGCAGCTCCCCATGGAACAAAAGGAACCCTGGGACGCTGCAGAAACTCCTGGAACCAAGGGACCATTGGGACATTGAGGGGGCTGATGGAATCAGGAGGCCATTGGGGCAATCCAGGGCCTTGTGAAATCAAAGGAATTCTGGGACACTGTCAAACCTCCTGGAACCAAGGGTTCCTGGTGACATGGGTGTCCTCCTGGAACCAAGGGAGCCCGGAGATATTTCTGAACCTCCCAGAATCCAGGGGCCATTGGGACCCTGCAGAACCTCCTGCATTCAAGTGCTCCTTGTGAAACTGCAGGCTCTCCTGGAACCCAAGGATTCCTGGAACACTGCAGAGCTCACGGAACCAAGGGGCCACTGTCCCACTGCAGCTCCTTCTGAAGCACAAGGGACCCTGGGACAGTGGGAAATCTCTGAGAATCCAAAGGGCATTTGGGGACTGCAGGGCCTCATGGAACTAAAGGAACCTTTGGAGACTGTGGAAGCTCATGGAATCCAGGGGCCATTGGGACATGTGGGGCCTCCTGGAAGCAAAGGAACCCTGAGAATTTTTATGGGAACAAGTTAAGGCAGTAGCAGCTGCATTCAGTTAATCAGGATCCAAAAGGAGTGTTTTGGCCTTGACTGGTGTTTTCCACCCAGAGAGGGCTGTTTGCCAAAGTGGAAACCACTTGGAACGCTCTGCATGGCAGCCTGTGTTTTTCTCTGGTGGCTGAACACAGCCAGCACATGAGGGGAGGGGAATGTGTGGGATCAGGGCACTGCTTTGGGGCCATGCTGGGAATTCCAGTGGACTAAAAGACAAAGCCCAGGCACTGTTTCCAAAGGAACCCCAATGAAAGGGGGACGCCGGAAAGATGGGAGGACAAGTCCCGAAATGGAACTCTGTGTGTGCAGCCTCATTTTCTCCTTCAGCACCCACAGGAGAGAGGGCAAAAAGTGGGGGTTGGGCCCCCTAAACTGTTTGAGGGGAAAATTGGAGATTGAGGGGACAATGGGAAAGTGGGAGGAACAGGGAGAAGGGTGGAAAAAAGGGGGTGGTCTGGCCACTCTGATGGTCTCATGGGGGTCTTTGGGCACAGGGGGGTTGGCAAAAGGGGGTGGCCCCCCTGAGCTCCCAACTTCCTCTGGGGTTCTGGAGGCTGCAGGATCCAATCTCAGCCTTGGCTAATGACAACAGTTTCAGTTTAGAGAAATTGGAGAGGTGTGAGTGAACCACTTTTGTCCCCCAGGTTTTAATGATGGCAAATCAAATCTACTGATTTATTTAGGGTTCCAAATGACCAGACAAAAAATCTTCATCAGAATTATTTTCTGCATAGTACAAACACTAAAACTACCAGGAGTACAGCATAAGATAGGACAGTGCTCTACACTAAAGCAATTGTTGAAGCAATTCTACTCAAGCTGGCACAAAAGCAATAATCCTTAATTTGAGATGGATGGAACTCCCCCAGACCAACACTCGGAGGGAGATTTCTGCTCTCAACCTCCAGCAGTGACCTTGGGGGGTCCCCAGCCAAGGCAGGAATCTCCACACACCCCCCAAGAAGGGTTCTCTTGGAAGAAGCTGCCCCTGGGAAAGGGGACTAGCCCTTTGTGGTGGAAAGGGATGGACTGAAAAAGTCACTGGACTTCAGGGGTTGCCTCACCATCAGGGGGTTCACTTGGGGTGGAAGCAGCGGTCGAAGTTCTTCCCGCAGTCGGGGCACTGGTAGGGCTTCTCTTACTGGTGGGTCCGTTGGTGTTGGGTCAAGACACCGATCTGGGTGAAGCTCTTCCCACACTCCCCACACTTGTAGGGCCTGTCCCCGGTGTGGATGCGCCGGTGGGTGACCAGGTTGGAGTTCTGGTTGAAGCCCTTCCCGCAGTCGGTGCAGCGGAAGGGCCTCTCATCCGAGTGCGTCCGCTCATGATCATAGAGATCCCCCCTGGTTGGAAACCTCTTCCCACAATCCAAGCACTTGTAGGGCCGTTCCCCAGTGTGGATGCGCTGGTGGGTGCGGAGGTGGTAGCTCTGCCTGAAGCTCTTTCCACATTCTCCACACGTGTAGGGACGTGCCCCAGTGTGCATGTCCTGGTGTCGAAGCAGGTGAGAGCACCGACTGAAGCTCTTCCCACATTCCAAGCACCTGAAGGGCTTCTCTCTGCTGGGAGGCTGCTCAGGGACCACCAGCTCAGAGCTCCCCCTCAAGCTCTGGCCGCCTTCCCGGCACAGGCTGGCTCTTTCCTCCTCAGAGCACCCTGGGCTGGCTTTGGAGCCCCTCCTGCGGGGGGATCTCCGGCCCTTTTCCTCCCCGCTGCCTTCCTGCGCCGGGGAGCCCTTCAAAACGGCCTCTCCCACCAGGGTCTCACGGGGGGATTTGTCCTCCGGGCTCTCCGTCCTCACCTCGGGGCCTGGGGCAGGAAGCAAGAAGGACAGGCAGGGGATTTGCCTCCGGCCCACAGGGAAGGCCAAGGACATCCCCCCAACTCCGGCCCCGGCAGGACGGCGGCGCCAGCGGGGTTGTCCTGCAGCCGGGGCCATGCTCGGCTGACAGAGCCAGCACAACACCCGCCCAAAGGGACACTGACTTCCTCCTCACCTGCCTGGGGGGACCAAGGCATCTTCCTCTTCCTCGCAGCCTCCTCCTCCATCCGCCCAAGCTTTGGGAAGGACAAATCCTGATGGGGGGGAAAACAAGGGCTGAGCGCGTTGGCTTGGGGGTTCCTCCTGCCCAAGTCCATCTCTAGAACTCACCGGGCATCCTGTGACCATAAAAACCTCCGAAACACCAAGATTCAGCCCAGAAAAATCCAAACTACCGAGATTCAGGCAAAAAACCCCCTCAGAAACAGCAAGAAGACCCTCGCCACCCCAAACTGCAAACAGTTGAGATTCAGCTAAAAAATACTCCAAAATATGAAGGTTCAGCCCAAAAAAAGGTGATGGGGACTGAATTTAACCCTCCAGCAGGAAAGTCGTTTGATTTCAAGCTCGTCTTCAAGGCGCACCCTGGGATTGGAGCCTGGGCTCTAATTAACCTCTCCTGTGCTGCCAAACAGCAGGAGCTGTATGGCCAAGGGACAAACTCTGTGATCCCTGTCAGTGTCCATGGCCCCTGTCAGTGTCCTTCAGGGAAATTGGGAGGAGGAAATGAAGAAACTGGTTTGGAACTAAACTGGTGTTAAAGTGGGAAAAACCTCCTTCCATGGAAATAAAACTTAGACAGATTTTCCTGGGCTGAACAAGCTCATTCAGGGATGAAGGACTGGGACTTTTGTGGACACTTGTGCTGGTTTCTTTGGACACTCGTGTTCCTTCAGAGAGCCCCTGGAAACACTCTGCTGTTCACTCCCAGTGCCACCAGTGCCTGGGTCCTGTCTGCAGCAGCAGATTGCAGTGGGATGGGAGAAATGCTTTTCTGAGCCTCTGGGCTGGACACAGGCACAGCCTGACCCTGAACCCAAGGGAAACAAAGACAAATTCCACGGCTTTAGCTGGAGCAAGGCTGGGGGGGTTTCCTGAGAGAAGCACTACACCAGACTTTTGTGTGTGTGTGAGACAGGCAGAACCACAAATGCCTGCACAGCCCAGAGCAGTCAGTGTGGGGCTGTGCTTGCTGCTGCAGAGACCCCCAGGGAACAAACCCAGGCAGGAGTTTGGGGGGCGGTGGGTGTGTGTCCCTAAGGAGGACACTTGCCTTACTATTGCTTATTATGTGTAATATCTTACAGATCTATCATACAACACCTAAGGGTGGATTCTATAGAATATGTGCCATATATATGATACAGAATATATCTGATTATTGCTTTATCTGTCTGTCCAGACAGATACTGTGTATGAAGAGAGATTGTATTTGAGGGATATGTTCCTCTCAATACCCTGTGAGCTCCACTCCCAAGGCCAGCAAATTCCTGAAGCTCCCCCTTCTGTGCCCTGCAGGTTTTGGCAGATTTGCAAGAGCAGGGGAATCATTCCCTGCAGCCCCTTTGCACTGCAGGAAATGGGAGCCCTGTGCACATCCTGCTGCCTCCAGATTCCATTCTGGGTGTGGGAATGACCCTGTGGGGAGCAAAGAAATGCCTGGTTCTGCAGGAGCTGCAGATGCTCAAGGGGCAGCAGGACCAAGTCAGGGGCCTGGGGGGGGTCGGGGGGCTTTGAGGTCCGGGAGGGTCCTGGGGGAGCTGGGGAGGGGCTTTGGGGACTGGGGGTACAAACCAGGACAGACCAGGACAGACCAGAACAGACCAGTACCTCCTCACTGCTTCCCAGATCTCTCCTGGAGCTGGGCCACGTTGTCCTGGGACACCTGAGCCCCCCCCAGTGCCCTCCCAGTACAGCCCAGTGCCCCCAGTACAGCCCACTGTGTTCCTGTCCCAGGGTGCCAAGTGATCCCTCTTTGGGGGTGTTGGAATGGATTTGAGGGGGGGCTGTGGGAGATCTGGGGAGATCTGAGGAGTTTGGATGGGGATTTGGGGGTTTTGAGTGCCTTTAGGGAAGTTAAAAGAGGTCTTCGGGACATTGGGGGGTCAGAGGTACCTATGGGGGGAGGGGATGAAAGGGAAAATGGGGGTTAGGAGACATTTGGGGGAGGTTAATGAGGCCTGGGCGGGCAGAGGAGGGCCTGCACCAAGATCAGGTGAGTCCTGAGACCCACCCTGATGTCCCCAAGACCCTCTTGGTGTCCCCAGTTCCCCCCTTGACACCCCGAGACCCCCCTGGTGTCTCCAATGTCCCCAGGGCCTCTTCATGGCCCCAATTCTTCCCTTGACACCCCTAATTCCACTGTCCACAAACCCCATCCCTGATGTCCCCAACCCTCCATCTCATTCCAGGAGCCCCCCCTGGACCCTCTGACCACAAAAACACCCCCCACACACACTCACAGAAAGGCCAAGGGCATCTGGGGAAACATTGGGGAGAGTTGGGGGGCTTTGCAGGGCCCTGGGTGATTATTGGGGGATACTGGGACACACTGGGGGGAACTGAGGGACACTGGGAGGGACTGGGGGGTTACTGAGGGACACTGGGAGGGACTGGGGAGTTACTAGGGGATTGTTAGGACACACGGGGAGACACTGGGAGGTTACTGGGCCATACTGAGGGTTACTGGGTGCTCACTGCAGGATCACTGGGCCATCCTGGGGGGCAGTGGGAGGTCACTGGGACACACTGGCTGGTCACTGAAGGGGTCACTGGAAAGTCACTGGGATATACTGGGGTCTAGGGATCCCCTTACCCGGATGTGGTACATCTCCCCCTGGACTTTTGTGGGCACCCCCAGGACCCCTCCCCTTGGGGCTGGGGGACCCCCTGGACCCACTGATGGGCTTTAGGGGACCCTCCAAAATGCCCTCAAAACCCCTGAAATCCCCCCCTCGACACATCAAAACCTTCTCAAGGTCCCCTCAAATGCCCTCAGAGACCTCATCCCTCCCCAGCACCCTCTAAACCCTCTCAGTGACCCGCAAAACCCACCTGGGACCCCCCAGTCCCCTTCAGAAACCCCCCAATCCCCCTTAGAGACCCTCAAAACCGTCTAAGACCCCGTAAACCCCCTAGAGACCCCAAAACTGCCTAAAAGGTCCCGCCAGGACCCCCAAACCTCCTCAGAGACCCCCAAACCCCATCTGGCACCCCCCAAATCTCCTCAGAAACCAAAACCCCCTCAGAGACCCCCAAACCCCTTCAGGAACCTTCAACCACCCCCTGAGTCCCCTCAGGACACCGAACTCCCTCAGGGACCCCTCAAAACCTCCTCGGTTATCCCCGAACCCCCCCGCTAAACCCTCCCGAGCCCCCCCAGGGGGACTCACAGCACTCAGAGCGAACCGCAGGCCCCGCCGCCAGCACCGATTCCCGGCTGCGCGCGCACCGCGTTCCGAGAACGCCGCCGCAGCCAATCAGCGCGCGGCCACGCCCCCGCAGCCCCGCCCCTGCCGCGTTGGCTGCCGGGAATCGGTGATGGCGGCGGGTCGGTCGGTGAGCTCTGAGTGCAGGCGGGGGGTGCGGGAGAGCGGGGTCTGGGGATCCCCTCGGGGGCTGCGGGGAGCGCGGCTGTGGGGGGAAAGGCTGGAGGGCTCGGGAGGGTTTAGCGCGGAGGGTTCGGAGGTTCGGAGGACCCTCTCGGGGGCCGCGGGGCCCGGAGGCCTCCCAAGAACCCGGAAGGGTGATTCGATTCCTGAAAAAGTCCCTCGGAAAAAAAAATTCAAAACCTCCCAACCAAAAAAAGAACCCTAAAAAAAAGAAAAGTGAGAAAAAGGTGAAGGAAAAATAGGAAGGGCGAGGATGATTTTATTGCTTTGCTTCAGTTTTTCCTTGGTCTCCTCCTTCTCAGATTCTTTGCTCTCTTCCTTTACAGAAAGCTCTTCTGCTGTTCTGTGGTTTTGGGGTCCCTTAGGGGCTTTTAGGGGTCTCTGAGGAGGTTTTGAGGGGTCTCTGAAGGGGTTTGGTGTCCTGAGGGGACTTAGGGGGGAGGTTGAAGGTCCCTGAAGGGGTTTGGGAATCCCTGAGGGAGTTTTGGAGTCTCCGAGGGAATTGGGAGGTCCTGGGGGGCTTTGGGGGGAGGGTCTTTGAAAGAGTTTTGGAGGTTTCTAGGGGGATTTAGGGAGTCCCAGGCGGTTTTGAGGGTCCCTGAGGGGGTTTTTGGGGTCCCTGAAAGGGCCTGGAGGGTCCCAGGTGGGTTTTGCAGGTCACTGAGAGGGCTTAGGGTGTCCTGGGGGGGAGATGAGGTCTCTGAGGGGATTTGGGGTGTTTTTGAGGAGGTTTTGATGGGTCCAGAGGTGGATTTCTGAGGGAATTTCAGGGGTTTTGTGTGGATTTTATGGAGTCCCCGTGTCAATCCTGTCTGGCCACGGCCAACTAAAACTCCTATGAGGCCATTTCCTGTCCCACCACAATGTCTCTGCCAGCCCAGCGGACCAACCCCAAGGAAAGGGGATCCCAATTCCCCCCTTCGAACCCCAGAGACCCCCAAAACTCAGCATACTGAGACTCAGCATACAAAGACACCCTTTAGGTGTCCCCTAAAGCCCAGCAGTGGGGTTCAGGGGATCTCCCAGCCCTCAGGGGAGGGGTCCTGGGGGTGCCCACAAAAGTCCAGGGGGAGATGTACCACATCCGGATAAGGGGATCCCAGTGCCCCCAGTATATCCCAGTGACCTCCCAGTGAGCCCCACTATGGCCCAGTAACCCCCTCAGTGACTACCCAATGTATCCCAGTGACCTCCCACTGCCCCCCAGTATGGCCCAGTGATCCTGCAGTGAGCACCCAGTAACCCCCAGTATGGCCCAGTAACCTGCCAGTGTCTCCCTGTGTGTCCTGGTAATCCCCCAGTAACTCCCCAGTCCCTCCCAGTGCCCCCTGGTTCCCCCCAGTGTGTCCCAGTATCCCCCAGTAATCACTCAGTGCCTCTCAAAGCCCCCCAACTGTCCCCAACGTGTCCCAAAATGCCCTTGGCCTTTCTGTGAGTGTGGGAGGCAGTGTGTTTTTGTGGTCAAATGGTCCAGGGGGGCTCCTGGGGTGAGATGGAGCATTGGGGACATCAGGGATGGGTTTGGGGACAATGGGGACAGTGGGGAGGGGTTTGGGGACAGTGGAATTAGGGATGTCAAGGGGAGAGTTGGGGCCATGGGGAGGCCCTGGGGACATTGGAGACACCAGGGGGGTCTCGGGGTGTTAAGGGGGGAACTGGGGACACCAAGAGGGTCTTGGGGACACCAGAGGGGTCTCAGGAATCACCTGCTCGTGGAGCTGCCCCTCCCCACCCAAGCCGCTTTAACCCCCCCTAAATGTCCCCAACCACCATTTTTCCTTAAATCCCCTCCTCCCATAGATCCCTTTGATGCCCCAGTGCCCTCCAAACCCATTTTAACTCCCCTAAATGCACCCAAAGCACCCCAAACCCCCCCAAATTCCTATCCAACCTCCCCCCCAAATCTCCCCCAGCCTCCCCTCAAATCCCTTCCAGCCCCCCCCCAAAGAGGGATCACCCGGCACCCTGGGACAGGAACACAGTGGGCTGTACTGGGGGCACTGGGCTGTACTGGGAGGCCACTGGGGGGGGCTGAGGTGTCCCAGGACAACGTGGCCCAGCTCCAGGAGAGATCTGGGGAGCAGTGAGGAGGTACTGGTCTGTCCTGGTCTGTCCTGGTCTGTCCTGGTTTGTACTCCCAATCCCCAAAGCCTCTCCCCAGCTCCCCCAGGACCCTCCCACACCCCAAAGCTCCCCAGGCCCCCCCATGCCCCTGACTTGGTCCTGCTGCCCCTTGAGCATCTGCAGCTGCTGCAGAACCAGGCATTTCATCAGCAAATGTGCAGGTGACCCCAAGCTGGGGGTGTGTTGATGTGCTGGAAGGCAGGAGGGCTCTGCAGAGGGACCTGGCCCAGCTGGATCCATGGGCTGATTGCAAGGGGATGAGGTTCCAGCAGGCCAAGGGCCGGGTCCTGCCCTTTGGCCACAAGAAGCCCCGTCAGCCCTCCGGGCTGGGGCCAGAGTGTCTGGAGAGCAGGCAGGCAGAAAGGGAGCTGGGAGTGGGGATGGACAGGAAGCTGAAGAGGAGGCAGAGTGTGGCCAGGTGGCCAAGAGGGCCAATGGCTGGTGTCCTGTGTGAGGAAGAGTGTGTCAGCAGGAGCAGGGAAGTGATTGTTGGGCTGGAGTGAGCGCTGGAGAGGCCACCCCTGGAGTGCTGTGTCCAGCTCTGGGCCCCTGAGTTGAGGAAGGCCCTGGAGGGGCTGGAGCAGGTGCAGAGAAGAGCAGCGAGGCTGGGGAAGGGAGTGGAGCACAAGTGGTGTGAGGAGAGGCTGAGGGAGCTGGGGGTGTTGAGGCTGGAGAAGAGGAGGCTCAGGGGAGACCTCCTGACTGTCTGCAAGTCCCTGCCAGGAGGTTGGAGCCAGGTGGGGGTGGGGCTGTTGTGCCAGGAAGCAGCAGTAGGACAAGAGGGCTGGGTCTTGAGCTGTGCCAGGGGAGGTTTAGGTTGGATATGAGGAAGCAATTTTTTGTCTAGAGAGTAATCAGGCCTTGGAATGGGCTGGGCAGGGAGGGGGTGGAGTCAGCGTCCCTGGAGGTGTTGAAGGTGAGAGTGGATGTGGCCTCAGTGCCATGGTCTGGGAAGCACGGCGGGGTTGGATCCAGGGTTGGACTTGATGATCTCGGAGGTCTTTTCCAACGTGGCTGATTCTGTGATTCTCTGATTCCCATTCCTATGGCAGCACATGCTTGAGGCTCTATCCCCAGGGTGATCGAGATGTCTGTCCATATCTATCTCCAAGGTTAGTCTGTAAATGTGTGGTGTTAGAAAAGCAGGCTGAGTTGTGGGCTGGTTGTAGAAGGAGAAAGAAGCCCAGAGGCCAGTGCAAGCAGGCAGCCCTCAGCTTGCACCTGATGTCCCCTCCCTGCAGGTTCCTGTCCTTGAGCCCAGGCCCTGAGGTGAGGCTGAGAAGTGGCACGGAGGTGAGCCCAGAGCTGTCCCTGAGGTGAGGCTGAGAATAAGTGCAAGGCAGAGGTGCTGCTGAGGAAGGAGAGCCCTGTGGTTGGGAAGAAGACAAAACTGTGAATGCCCATCTCTGAGAAGGTGTTGTCTCCATCCCCTGTGTGCCAGGTGAGCTGGGGCTTTGCTGCAGAGCTGCGGGCGCTGATTTGAGCGTCTCCAAGTGCTGAGATGGTGGGCACCCAGGAACACAAACTGTGCCTGGCCACGGAGCCTGCAAGGAGGAGCAGAGACAGCGGTGGCAATGTGGGGGGTCAGGTTGTCCCTGTGCCTTCCCCTGCAGGCCCTGTCTGTCCCTGCTGGGCCCCTGTCCATCCCCATCAGGTCCCTGCCCGTCCCCCCGGGCTGAGCTCCCCCCAGGAAGTGCCGTGGAGCTGAAGCTGCTGCCATCCCCCCCTGCAGCCGCTGCCCCAGCCAAGGGAGCAGCAAAGGCAGGGCCAGGAGCAGAGGCAGCAGCAGGGGAGCCCTGGGGGGGCCGGGAAGGTCTTGTGTGGGTCAGGAAAGAGGCACTGGGCACGAGGCCGGGGCTGTGCTGAGCAGGCCCAGCCCTCACATCCCCCCAGCCAACGCCGGCTGCCCGGGGGGCTTGGGAGGGACCCCCAGCCCGTGTGCCCCACACTGAGCTGGCAGAGAGAGAGCCAAGGGACAGGGCCCTGGGTGAGGGACAGGCAGGGCCATTGCAGGGCCACGGTGAGGGCACAGCCTGTGGCAGCAGAGCTGCCCAGGGCCTGGGGCTGAGCAGAGCACGAGGCCTCTTGCAGACCCCTGGAGCAGCCTCCCACTTGCCAGCCCTGCCCTGGTGGGGTGACACTGTCCCCTCCCTAAAGGACACTCCCCCAGAACTCTTTGTGGGGGCCTTTTGTGTCTATTCCTGGTTGCTGATTCCTGCTGAGGACCTGAGGGAGCCTCTCCAATCCCATCCATGGGACACAATCTCCTCTCCAGAGCTTGACTCACTGCAGACTTTGCAGGGAAATCTGTGCTGGCAGCTGCATCCTGAACCCCAGGGCAGTTTGTATCCCTGAGTGCTGATCCATTCTGGGGACCCAAGGGATCCTCTGCCATTCCATCCATGCAGCAGGAGTCAGCCTCCTGCCCTTGACTCCCTGCAGAGGAACAAGTGCCCTCTCTCTGTTTGGGAGAAGCCAGATGCTGCCCCTGGGCCATCAGAAGTGGTGCTGAAGCCTCTTTCAGCCCAGCCCTGGTGCAGTTTTCTCATCCCCTCACCAAGTGCCCGCTCCCCCAGCCGGCACTGACCAACCAGGGCGTTTGGCACACGTGGTTTGGTGGTTTGGAGAAACAGACCCACACTGGCAGGGGGCCAGAGAACCCCAAGTAACAGCCCTGGAGAATTTTAAGTGACACTACAGTAATACAGCTTTTGATAAGGATATATAAACTCAATCAAGTCATGAAAAAATGACCTCACTCCTCTCATTCTGCCAATTAAACACCATTTTTTGTGCTGAATCTTCATATTTTGGAGTATTTCGGGCTAAACTTTAACTTTTTGCAATTTGGGGGGCGGTCCATCTCACTATTTCTTAGTGCTTTTTTCCCTGAATCTCAGTGGTTTTGTTTTTTCTGGGCTGAATCTTGGTGTTTTGGAGGTTTTTATGGACACAGGATGCCCGGTGAGTTCTAGAGATGGACTTGGGCAGGAGGAACCCCCAAGCCAACGCGCTCAGCCCTTGTTTTCCCCCCATCAGGATTTGTCCTTCCCAAAGCTTGGGCGGATGGAGGAGGAGGCTGCGAGGAAGAGGAAGATGCCTTGGTCCCCCCAGGCAGGTGAGGAGGAAGTCAGTGTCCCTTTGGGCGGGGGTTGTGCTGGCTCTGTCAGCCGAGCATGGCCCCGGCTGCAGGACAACCCCGCTGGCGCCGCCGTCCTGCCGGGGCCGGAGTTGGGGGGATGTCCTTGGCCTTCCCTGTGGGCCGGAGGCAAATCCCCTGCCTGTCCTTCTTGCTTCCTGCCCCAGGCCCCGAGCTGAGGACGGAGAGCCCGGAGGACAAATCCCCCCGTGAGACCCTGGTGGGAGAGGCCGTTTTGAAGGGCTCCCCGGCGCAGGAAGGCAGCGGGGAGGAAAAGGGCCGGAGATCCCCCCACAGGAGGGACTCCAAAGCCATCCCAGGGTGCTCTGAGGAGGAAAGAGCCAGCCTGTGCCGGGAAGGCAGCCAGAGCTTGAGGCGGAGCTCTGACCTGGTGGTCCCTGAGCAGCCTCCCAGCAGAGAGAAGCCCTTCAGGTGTTTGGAATGTGGGAAGAGCTTCAGCAGGAGCACCACCCTCCTCAGCCACCAGCACATCCACACTGGAGAACGGCCCTACCCGTGTGGGGAATGTGGGAAGAGCTTCAGGCAAAGCTCCAAGCTGATCCGACACCAGCGCATCCACAGTGGGGAATGGCCCTACACATGTAGGGAATGTGGGAAGGGCTTCAGTGACAGCTCCAACCTCTGCACCCACCAGCGCATCCACACTGGGGAACGGCCCTACACGTGTGGGGAATGTGGGAAGAGCTTCAACTGCAACTCCAACCTCCTCACCCACCGGCGCATCCACACTGGAGAACGTCCCTACACGTGTGGGGAATGTGGGAAGAGTTTCAGACACAGCTCCACCCTCCACTCCCACCAGCACATCCACACTGAGGAACTGCCCTACACGTGTGGGGAATGTGGGAAGAGCTTCAACTGCAGCTCCAGCCTCCTCAGCCACCAGCGCATCCACACTGGGGAGCGGCCCTACACGTGTGGGGAATGTGGAAAGAGCTTCAGTGACAGCTCCAATCTTCACGCCCATCAACGCATCCACACCAGGGAACGGCCCTACACATGTGGGAAATGTGGGAAGAGGTTTCAGACCAGCTCACATCTCCTCAGGCATGAGCGGACGCACACGGATGAGAGGCCCTTCCGCTGCACCGACTGCGGGAAGGGCTTCAAGCAGAATGCTCACCTCGTCACCCACCGGCGCATCCACACCAACGGACCCACCAGTAAGGGAAGCCCTGTGAGTGCCCCGACTGCAGGAAGAGCTTCGGCTGTATGACTGACATGCAGAAAAGGTTTCAAAAGGTCTTCAGGATTTTGAGTATCTGCACTCCAACATCAATTTATTCTTTTGAATATGTGTAAGTTTAACCTCATTTTAGTCTGAAAGCCAAATTCACCACTACCCCATTCCCTGATAACCGTGGGCTGATTCTGACAAGTGAGGCACAAATTACCCACTGCCCAGCAAAAACCAGTGGGGCCAGCCAGTGGTCTCTGCCCTGGCAGCCCAGTTTCCCCAGTCTCATCTCAAAATGACCAGTTACACTGAAGCAAAGAGCACTGGAACCAGTGCAACAAGCCCCAGTCTGACTTTCACACCTGCCCACGTGTCCTGTTTCTGCTGCTCTACAGACTTCCTTGTTTAAAATACAATGGAAAAATGAACAGTTTTTGGGGTTGTTTTGGTTTTGGGCTCGGGTTCTTTTCCCCCCACTGTTCTCATTAACCTCATTTCAAATCTATTTCGGTGTTTGAAGATGATTTAAAATTTTGAATGACTTTTAATGTTAATGCCTTGACCAAAGTATCAAAACATGAAAAATAAAAAAAAAAAACAACAGAAAGCTGTCCATTCTTGTCACAATCAAACACTCAGAAGTACTAACATAAGCACAGTGAAAACCCCATAAATAAGACCATTAAAATAATTTTAATATTTATGTATTATTATATTTTTACTAAGCTTAACATAAGGAAATTTAATTCCTGACATCAGCTTTCCCCACCTCCCAAAAAGGTAATTTAGTTACATCTTAGTCACCCTTGAAAGGCTCTTTCCAGTTGGGTTGGCCTCTGCCTTAGACACTCATGAGATCTGCCAAATCCAGTTTTAAGGGCAAATTTCCCCACCAGGTTCAACTGCATTGGTTGTACCAAAAGCTTTGCAAGTAACCCCACAACTTTCATCTTAAAACTCTTCTCTCAACCTTGTAAAATAATTAACAGTAAACAGACCTGGTAATGTGTTATAATTAAGAATTTCTTGTTCTCAGAGTTATGCATACATCAAAAAGATGCCACAGAATGGCCAAAATATTAATAGCAACTTCTACACTTTGGAAATCTACATTTGGTTTAAAAGATTTCACAGTGGTTGTTTCCTTAGGAATTCAGGCACATTTTACTAACAAGTTTCAATAAAGTTACAAAAACATCTTCCTCCACTAAGACACAGGCAGTCATCCCAACCTGAGGTAGGCACTGAAAAGCCCAATTTTTTTCTTAGCTGTCACGAGTCTTTCATTCCTTCTGCCACATCAATGAGGCATCAGCCCATTTTTCAAGCTGCTGTTACCTACCAGCTCCTGGTTTGGTTTCCAAGCCCAGTATTTTGGCCACGATAAAATCAGGGACCTGGGCAGTCCTGTCAGAATGACAAAGAGTACTGACCCTCCCTGCCAAGGGAGAAAAACCATTCCCAACCTCGACCAAAGGGTCAAGGCAACGATTCTGAAACAAAATTTACAAAGTTTTTCTCTTCAGTTTTTTGTTGCAATTCTCTGTTGCTCTATTAAAAGACCTCAGCAGTGAAAGACAAGGCCTGATGGCCAAACCCAGGGCTTCAGCCACTTGAGGTCTATTGAAACCTTTCTGTGAGGAAAAGCTGAGAGAACTGGGATTGTTGAGGTTGGAGAAGGGAAGGCTTTGGGGTGACCTAATTGTGGCCTTCCAGTCCCCTCAGTAAAGTCGTGGACAACACCCAGCTGGGTGTGAGTGTGGATGTGCTGGAGGGCAGGAAGGCTCTGCAGAGGGATCTGGACAGGCTGGATCAATAAGGCCAAGTGTCAGGGCCTGCCCTTGAGTCCCAACAACCCCCTGGAACGCTCCAGGCTGGGGGCAGAGGGGCTGGAGAGCTGCTCAGCAGGAAGGGACTTGGGGGTGCTGCTTGACAGGGGCTGGATATGAGGCAGAGTGTGCCCAGGGGGGCAAGAAGGCCAAGGGCATGGTGGCCTTTGTGGAGAAGAGTGTGGCCAGCAGGAGCAGAGAACTGATTGCCCCTCTGTGCTGGGCACTGGGGAGGCCCCACCTGGAGTGCTGTGTCCAGTTGTGGCCCCTCAGTGCCAAAAGGCCCCTGAGGGGCTGGAGCGTGTCCAGAGAAGGGAACGGAGCTGGGGAAGGCTCTGGAAAACATGTCTGCTGAGGGACGGCTGAGGGAACTGGGCTTGTTGAGTGTGGAGAAGGGGAGGCTCAGGGGGGACCTCATTGCTCTCTGCAATGACCTGAAAGGAGGTTTTAGTGGGGTGGGGATTGGTCTCTTCTGCAAAGCCTTTAGTGACAGGAAGAGAGGAAACGGCCTTAAATTGCTTTGGGCAAGGTTCGTATTAGATATTCCAAAACCCTTTTTCCACTGAGAGAGTGCTCAGGCATTGGAAGGAGTAGCCCAGGGAGGTGGTGCAGTCTCTGGAAGCATTCAGGTGGCATCTGGATGTAGCACTTTGGGATGGGGTTTAGGGGTGATTCTGGTGGTGCTGGGTTGACAGTTGGACTAGAAGATCTGGAAGGTCTCTTCCAACGTTGATGATTCTGTGATTCTCTGAGTTGTCATCCCTGTTTGCAGGTTTGTGCTCTAACAAGACCCTGGGGATGTTTTCTCTGTGGGGTCCAGAGGTTTCCATCTGGTCCCTCTGCTTGGAAAGCCTTCCAAATCCATTCTGGTGAGGGGACATGGTGATGCAGCAACAGCAGCCGCCTCGTGGGATGCCTGGACACCCCTGGGGAAGCAGAGCTGGGGCCACTCATTCTGTGCCCTATCCTGGCTGGGTGCTGGGGGGACTGCCCTGAGGAGAGACCAATGAAGCTTCTCCTGAGGAAAGCCTCAGCCAGAGCTCAACTTCCCAAACAATGCTGGGGCTGGGGGTGTGCCGAGGGGGAAGTTGTCCTGCAGGCAGCAGGGCAGGACAAGCAGGACACAGTCTGCTCAGGACACGGCGCATCTGAAGGACACCATGGGTTTGGGCCCATTGTTGCTGCTTTATTAAATCACAGCCGCCTCCAACTGGCTCAGTGGCGACAGAAGAGCAGTGCTCGTAGTTTGAATTGTGGTTTTTGCTGAAGATTTGAAGGCATCAGGATTCCAGTTTTCCTGCCTGTATAAAAGAGAGAGTTTCTTTTTTGTGATAACATCTACGACTGGAAAGATCCCCAGGCAGCCACCAGGGATGACGTCACAGGGATGATGTGATATCACAGGAGAGATGTGGTGTCACAGGGGGGCTGTAATGTCACAGGGAGGATGTGATGTCACAGAAAAGGATGTGATGTCACAGGGAGGATGTGATGTCATAGGAGATGTGATGTCAAAGAGGATGTGATGTCATGGGAGAATGTGATGTCACATGGGAACTCTGATGTAATGGGGGAGATGTGATATCACAGGAGAGGATGCGATGTCACAGGGGGGCTGTGATGTCACAGAAGAGGATGTGATGTCATAGGAGACATGCGATGTCACAGAGGAGGATGTGATGTCACAGGGAAGGATGTGATGTCACAGGAAACCTGCGATGTCACAGAGCAGGATGTGATGTCACAGGGGAGCTGTGATGTCGCAGAGGAGGATATGATGTCATAGGAGACATGTGATGTCACAGAGGAAGATGTGATGTCACAGGGAACTGTGATGTCACAGAGAAGGATGTGATGTCACAGAGGAGGATGTGATGTCACAGGAGAGCTGTGATGTCGCAGAGGAGGATGTGGTGTCACAGAGAGCTGTGATGTCATAGGGGGAGGATGTGATGTCACAGAGGAGGATGCGATGTCATAGGAGACCTGCGATGTCACAGAGAAGGATGTGATGTCACAGAGGAGGATGTGATGTCACATAGGAGGATGTGATGTCACAGGGGAACTGTGATGTCATAGGACAGCTGTGATGTCACAAGGGAGGATTTGATGTCATAGGAGGCATGCCATGTCACAAAGGAGAATATGTGATTTTCTATTTATTCACAATCACTAATTAAAGAATCATAACTCAGAAGTGATCTCACTCTGTGCTCCAGTGACATTAACATTAGAACAATATTGTCACTGTCTCCTGGTCTCTTGTGCTCCTCACTGGCAGGCACTTGGTGCACCCCTGGATATCCTGCTAATGAGTGAAAAAACTAACCCTTCTAAAGTTCCAGATTTTCCTCACCTCTTTGTACACAGTTGGACAAACTGGACCAAGTTCTTACTTGAAAGCCATCTGCTGGATTTAGCATTAATTACTCCTTGTTTTGATCTGAGGGAAAAAGGCTCACACAACACAATCTCTGAATGTTCCTTTGAACTTACCCACAGTGTGTTCACAAAGACACAGAGCAAGGCTTTTAGCTTTTGCTGCTCCCCTCAGTTCCAGCAGACAAAGAAATATCTCTGTGAAATAACAGCAATTGCCTTTCCATGTTACTGAACTACATTCAGTTTATCTGGTCTCAAACAAATACTCCATATTTTCTCCTTGTTTTATTTTCAAGGGCATGGGTATGGGTATTTAGATGACTGCCTTCACTGGTACAGGATAGAAACCATTCACATTGCTATAAATGAATATTATTCTCTTGAGAAAACACCTTTTCCAAAGCCTCTGACAAAAAGAAAGGGAAAAAAACTCCGGAGAGGAGTCACCCACCAACAAAGGTCTCCTCCCTAAAGATAATTCAGGCACACCCTTCAATATGGATCTCTCACTATCACCTCAAACTCTTTTTTAGTGGAAGTTTCCATAGGGAAGCTGAAGTGCATTCC
Organism: Pipra filicauda; assembly: GCF_003945595.2. Classification (NCBI taxonomy): domain Eukaryota; kingdom Metazoa; phylum Chordata; class Aves; order Passeriformes; family Pipridae; genus Pipra; species Pipra filicauda. Next base: position 48,003 of record NW_024104872.1, on the reverse strand, counting down.
TGTCTCAGACAGCCAAGGATAAGATGAGTGAGGGAATTCAGGTGCTCTCTTTAATTAATACAGGATTATTTCCCTTTCATTTGGTGAAGGTAATAATATGACTGGTGGAATGTCAGTAACAATTAAATCATAAACTCGTGCAGCACCAAAGGGAAAATTTACTTTAGTTATGGAGTATTGCCAGCAGAAATCTTGAAAATCTTATGCATATTTACACTGATAAAATACCACATGTACTTCCTGGGATACTGCAAGCTTTCTACAGTCCTTGTGGCATGTCTTTACAGAGCAAGAGTGAACATTTTGAGATGATACATTAATAAATGAGCTGCAGTTCTATTGTTTCTTGAATGTTAAGCACCACATCCTAAATGCAGGAACACGTTCAAGGTCAATGTCCTATTTTAGACCTTTTCAGCAGCTGTGATATTGTGATAATCACACTTAAAACATTCCTCTAGAAAGAGTAAATTAGCCCTTTCCACTAGAAGGATTCTTATGATGAAAAACAAATCTGAAAGAGAACAAAGTCAGATTTCTTTATTTGTTTGTTGGTTGGTTTTTTTTCAGCAATGCAGTAAATTGCTGTCCCTAACTGGGATGGCTTTTACTACCCAAGAATTTAAAAGAAAACTCCAAAGTTCACTTTAATCTGCACTTATATTACCTTTGGGATTTTTTCATTTCTCTTGGAGGCCTCAGCTGTGAAAAAATACCGTCCTTAAAATGCATTTATGCTTTCTGTATGAACCAAACCATTCCAGCTGACATACCCTTCTATCACCAATACTGCAGGGGAATGTAATATCCCACTAAAGCAGAAGGGAAAGAAGACAACTGAGCATCAGCAGCTATTCCTAAGCAAGATCAGGGGTTTAGCTCCATCTAACTGAGGGATGAGATGTGTCCCTCAGTGGGTCTCTTCCCACTCCCCCACCAGCCCTTCTACCCGACTGCAAGCTCAAAGTTCTAAAAAGAGAAGAAGAAGCTGGAGCGTCAATATTTGCCCAGTGCAAACCCCAATAATCTTTGCTGGGAGCTGACAGGAATTGCTGTTCCACTGCCCTGGGATATCCTGGCTTGAGGCGAGAGCGCAGCCCCGCCCAGAGCCCCCAACCCCTCTGAGAGCTTTTGTAGCGTCTGTTTGTCCATGTCCCTGTGGCAGAGGCTCCCCCGACATCTGCCCTGGAGCTGGTCCAGCTGCTGGACCAAACAAGGCATTGTCCAGCCTGCCTTCCCCCAGCCCCGACCGCCCCAGCCCATCTTCCATCGCTCTGCTTCCTTTTCCTGCCCCTGCTCCCCCTCCGCTCCCTTCCCTCTGCCATTTTTATTAGGAATGTTCTTGCTGTTCTCTCTGCCCGAGCATGAGCTGATCCCCAGGGGAGCCTGTGGAATGTAACCCCTCAAGCACTAAATTCCTTCCCCTGTGCCAAAGACACAGGTTTGTTGTTGCTGCCCCTCCCGCCGAGCACCAGCTCCATCTCCTGCTCCTGCCCAGGGGCTTTGCAGAAATCCAGGGCTGGGTGTGGATTGAAGGCTGTGGCAAGGGACAGGATAAAGTGGCTTCACTTCCACCCTTGGTGTCTCAGTGTTTGTGATCTTGGGAATCCTCACAAACCTGGAACAATGGCAGATTATCTGTTGTTGTAAGCTATGTACCTAGAGATTGTTTTGATATGTGTTTAAATCTTCCTTGAAAGTACAACCGATTGAAAGTACAGCTGATAGAAAATAATGTATAAAAAACAAGGGAAAAAGGAAAAAAAGAAAAAGAAAAATAAAAACAAAGAAAAGGAAGAAAAAAAAAGAAAAAGGAGAAAAAAAGAGAAAACACGAAAGAAAAAACAGGAAAAAAATTGAAAAAAAAGAACAAAGAAAAAAAGAAGAACGAGAAAGAAAAAAAAGAGAAAAAGGAATGAAGAAAGAAAAAAGAAAGAAAAGAATGAAATAAAAAAGAGAAAATGAAAGAAGACAGAAAAACTAAACCCCAACAAGTCCGATCCTCCCCCGCCGCAGGGAATACAACTCCCACAATGCACCGCGCAGGTGGGGGCGTGGCGAAGGGCGGGCAGGGGCCGTGGCCGCGCGCTGATTGGCTGCGGGGCGGGTCTGTAAAGGCGGAGGGCGCGCGGAGCGAGCGCCATTTTGTCCTCGTGGTCGGGAGTGAGCAGGACTCGCCTGCGGCCGCTGCACTTCGCTGGGTGAGTTGGCGGGGGGGCGGCGAGAGCGGGGTCTGGGGATCCCCTCGGGGGCTGCGGGGAGCGCGGCTGTGGGTGGAAAGGCTGGAGGGCTCGGGAGGGTTTAGCGGGGGGGTTCGAGGGTTCCCGGGGACGTTTTGAGGGGTCCCTAAAAGGACTCGAGGGGGAGTTTGAAGGTCCCTCGAGGGTTTTGGGGGGCTCTGATGAGGGTTTTGTTTTCTGAGAAGATTTGGGGTGTCCCAGGTGGGCTTTGGGGGTCTCTGGGGAGGTTTGGGGTTCCTGGGAGGCTTTGCAGGGACCTTCGAGGCAGTTTGGGGGTCTCTAGGGGGTTTAAGGTGTCCCAGACGGTTTGGAGGGACCGTGGGGGGGATTGGGGGTCCCTGAATGGGCTTGGGGAGTCTCAGGTGGGTTTTGTGGGTCACTGAGAGGGTTTAGAGGGTGCTGGGGAGGGATGAGGGGCCCTTGAGGAGGTTTCGATGGGTCGAGGGGGGATTTCAGTGGTTTTTAGTGGATTTTAGGGGGTCCCCTAAAGCCCAGCAGTGGGGTTCAAGGGGTCCCCCAGCCCCCAGGGGAGGGGGCCTAGGGATGCCCTCTAAAATCCAGGGGGGGAGATGTACCACATCTGGGTAAGGGGATCCCAGTGCCCCCAGTATATCCCAGTGACCTCCCTGTTACCCTCAGTATGGCCCAGTAACCCCCTCAGTGACCAGCCAGTGTGTCCCAGTGACCTCCCACTGCCCCCCAGTATGGCCCACTGATCCTGCAGTGAGCACCCAGTAACCCCCAGTATGGCCCAGTAACCTCCCAGTATCCCCCCCGTTGTCCGGGTATCCCCCAGTAACTCCCCAGTTCAATGCCAGTGCCCCCCAGTGTGCCCTAGTTCCCCCCCAGGCCCTCCCAGTGCCCTCCCAGTGTCCCTCAGTAACCCCCCAGTCCTCCCAGTGCTCTCTGGTTCCCCCCAGTGTGTCCCAGTATCCCCCAGTAATCATCCAGTGCCCCACAAAGCCCCCCAACTGTCCCCAGATGCCCTTGGCCTTTCTATGGGAGGGGGAGCATTTTTGGGGTCAGAGGATCCAGGGAAGAGCAGCGAGGCTGGGGAAGGGAGTGGAGCACAAGTGGTGTGAGGAGAGGCTGAGGGAGCTGGGGGTGTTGAGGCTGGAGAAGAGGAGGCTCAGGGGAGACCTCCTGACTGTCTGCAAGTCCCTGCCAGGAGGTTGGAGCCAGGTGGGGGTGGGGCTGTTGTGCCAGGAAGCAGCAGTAGGACAAGAGGGCTGGGTCTTGAGCTGTGCCAGGGGAGGTTTAGGTTGGATATTAGGAAGCAATTTTTTGCTGGGAGAGTCATCAGGCCTTGGAATGGGCTGGGCAGGGAGGGGGTGGAGTCAGCGTCCCTGGAGGTGTTGAAGGTGAGAGTGGATGTGGCCTCAGTGCCATGGTCTGGGAAGCACAGCGGGGTTGGATCCAGGGTTGGACTTGAGGACCTCGGAGGTCTTTTCCAATGTGGCTGATTCTGTGATTCTGTGATTGCCATTCCTATGGCAGCACATGCTTGAGGCTCTATCCCCAGGGTGATCGAGATGTCTGTCCATATCTATCTCCAAGGTTAGTCTGTAAATGTGTGGTGTTAGAAAAGCAGGCTGAGTTCTGGGCTGGTTGTAGAAGGAGAAGGAAGCCCAGAGGCCAGTGCAAGCAGGCAGCCCTCAGCTTGCACCTGATGTCCCCTCCCTGCAGGTTCCTGTCCTTGAGCCCAGGCCCTGAGGTGAGGCTGAGAAGTGGCGCGGAGGTGAGCCCAGAGCTGTCCCTGAGGTGAGGCTGAGAATAAGTGCAAGGCAGAGGTGCTGCTGAGGAAGGAGAGCCCTGTGGTGGGAAAGACCTGAAGCTGTGAATGCCCATCTCTGAGAAGGTGCTGTGTCCATCCCCTGTGTGCCAGGTGAGCTGGGGCTTTGCTGCAGAGCTGCGGGCGCTGATTTGAGCGTCTCCAAGTGCTGAGATGGTGGGCACCCAGGAACACAAACTGTGCCTGGCCACGGAGCCTGCAAGGAGGAGCAGAGACAGCGGTGTCAGTGTGGGGGGCCAGGTTGTCCCTGTGCCTTCCCCTGCAGGCCCTGTCTGTCCCTGCTGGGCCCCTGTCCATCCCCATCAGGTCCCTGCCCGTCCCCCCGGGCTGAGCTCCCCCCAGGAAGTGCCGTGGAGCTGAAGCTGCTGCCATCCCCCCCTGCAGCCGCTGCCCCAGCCAAGGGAGCAGCAAAGGCAGGGCCAGGAGCAGAGGCAGCAGCAGGGGAGCCCTGGGGGGGCCGGGAAGCTCTTGTGTGGGTCAGGAAAGAGGTGCTGGGCACGAGGCCGGGGCTGTGCTGAGCAGGCCCAGCCCTCACATCCCCCCAGCCAACGCCTGTGGGGCTGTTTGGTTGCCTTGGGCACAGCCGGCCCTTGTGCAGGGCTGTGCCCTTGGGGCCTCTTCGGGGTGGGCAGGAGGTGTTTTTTGGGGGTGCCGGGCTGGGTTGGCAGCAGAGTTCCAGCGGTGGGTGGGGGGATGTGGGTCCCCCCCACAGTGGGGGTTGGTGTTGCTGGGTCAGGCCCCGCCGGCTCCATTGTCAGCCCGGTGCCGGCGGGGGGGACACAGCGGGTTTGGGGCCCCCCGGGAGTACCGGGGGTGGGTGTGGAGCCCGGGAGCTGCCGAGTGTGGAGGGCGGAGCGGGGAGATGGCAGAGCTGGGGGACCCCCGGCAGCCTGGAGGGGGGAGCACGGAGAGGGAGGAGCCCCGGGAGCCTGAAAGGGGGGATGGAGAAGGGGAAGCCTGGACAGTGGGGACCCCTGGGATCCCTGGGACAACAAAGTGCAGAACCTGGAGAGGGGGAATGTCTGGGAACTTGGCATCCCGAAGGCGAGAGTCAGAGGAGAAGGGACCCTTGGAACCCCCAACACTCTCAGCATTTCTAAGTGGGACCCCCGGCATCCCAGGCAGGGGAGACCCTCCAAACCCCACAGAGAAGAGACCAGAGAGGGGGAATTCCTGTGAGAGTCTTTTTGGGCTGAATCTTCATATTTTTGAGTATTTTTTGGTTGAACCTTAACTTTTTGGAGTTTGGTGGGAGTTCATCTTGCTGTTTCTGAGGGGTTTTTTGCCTGAATCTGGGTGGTTTGGGTTTTTCTGGGCTGAAACTTTGTGTTTTGGAGGTTTTTATGGGCACAGGATGCCCGGTGAGTTCTAGAGATGGACTTGGGCAGGAGGAACCCCCAAGCCAACGCGCTCAGCCCTTGTTTTCCCCCCATCAGGATCTGTCCTTCCCAAAGCTTGGGCGGATGGAGGAGGAGGCTGCGAGGAAGAGGAAGATGCCTTGGTCCCCCCAGGCAGGTGAGGAGGAAGTCAGTGTCCCTTTGGGCGGGTGTTGTGCTGGCTCTGTCAGCCGAGCATGGCCCCGGCTGCAGGACAACCCCGCTGGCGCCGCCGTCCTGCCGGGGCCGGAGTTGGGGGGATGTCCTTGGCCTTCCCTGTGGGCCGGAGGCAAATCCCCTGCCTGTCCTTCTTGCTTCCTGCCCCAGGCCCCGAGGTGAGGACGGAGAGCCCGGAGGACAAATCCCCCCGTGAGACCCTGGTGGGAGAGGCCGTTTTGAAGGGCTCCCCGGCGCAGGAAGGCAGCGGGGAGGAAAAGGGCCGGAGATCCCCCCGCAGGAGGGGCTCCAAAGCCAGCCCAGGGTGCTCTGAGGAGGAAAGAGCCAGCCTGTGCCGGGAAGGCGGCCGGAGCTTGAGGGGGAGCTCTGAGCTGGTGGTCCCTGAGCAGCCTTCCAGCAGGGAGAAGCCCTTCAGGTGCTTGGAATGTGGGAAGAGCTTCAGGGACAGCTTCAACCTGCTCAGACACCAGCACATCCACACTGGAGAACGTCCCTACACGTGTAGGGAATGTGGGAAGAGCTTCAGGGACAGCTTCAACCTGCTTAGACACCAGCACATCCACACTGGGGAACGGCCCTACAAGTGTGGGGAATGTGGCAAGGGGTTTCAGACCAGCTACGATCTCCTGAAGCACAAGCCGACACACACAGGGGAGTGGGCCTTCCACTGCACCTACTGTGGGAAGGGATTCAACCGGAACTCCACCACCGGCGCATCCACAGCGGGGAGAGGCCATACAAGAGGGCCCTACAAGTGTCCCTCTTTGAGACTGGGAGCAGAGATCTCCCCCCAAGCATTGTTCTGGGGGAGTTCCATTCATCTCTAATTAAGAATTATTGCTTTTGTCCTAACTTGAGTAGAATTGCTTTCACAATTGCTTTAGTGTAGAGCACTGTCCTATCTTATCCTGTACTCCTGGTAGTTTCAGTATGTATATTGGGCAGTAAATAATTCTGATGAAGATCTTTTGTCTGATCATTTGGAACCCTAAACAATTCATTTATATCAATAGATCTGATTTTCCATCATTAAAACTTGGGAAACAAAAGTTGTTGAGTCACAACTCTGTAATTCCTGTAAACTGAAACTGCTGACATAAAGCAAGGCTGAGATTGGATCCAGCAGCCCCCAGCACCCCACAGGAAGTTGGGAGCTCAGGGGGACTAGCCCCCTTTGCCAGCTCCTCTTTGCCCAAAGACCCCCATGGGACTGTCAGACCCACCAGACCCCCCCCCCCTTTTCCACCCTTCTCCCTGTTCCTTCCACCTTTTCATGGTCCCCTCATCCCAGCCCCCCCCGATCAGTTTAGGGGTCCTAACCCCTACTTTTTTCCCCCTCTCTCACCAATTCCATATCATTTCTCCAGTCCCCCGCCCTCTCATGCTCAGTTTCAGATCCCACCACCCCTTTATCCCCTCTGACCCCTGCTTTTCCCAGAGACCTTCCTCTTCTCAACCCCTGTTCACCCGAGAGCTCCTCACCTGCAGCCAGGGGGGGCTCCCAGCACCACCAGTGCCCAGAGAAGTCTCCCCAGAAAAAAGGCTGGGTTGGGTCCTGGGTGGGCTTTGAGTGTGTTTGGGGGTCCTTAGGGAGCTCTGGGGAAGCTTTCAGGGTATCCTGGCACATTTTGGGGTGTGCTGGGTGCCTATTGAGAGGGGAAATCACAGGGGGGTCCCCATTCCCGATCCATCCTGGGACCAGTTCTGCCCCCCCCGAACTCGGCTCCACCTCTCGGGGTCCCCCCCCACTGCCCCCCAATAACCAGGACTAGGGAGAACTGGGAAGCTTTACTGGGATCACTGGGAGCAGCCGGGCGGAGGCAGAGTGACAGCAGGGGAGGGGGGGACACACGACCCCCCCAAAATCCTCACAGGGACAGGGGGGGTCCAGGCTGGGCCCGAGGCCCCGGGGAGGGGCTGCGGCCGCCGCCGGCTCAGGAGCTCTGTGGGGAGAGAAAAGGGGGTGACACCGGGGTGGGGGGTCCCCGGGGGGGCACAGACGCTCTGGGGGGACACACGACCCCCTGGGACCCCCCTCACCTTCTGGCGCAGGTAGAAGCCGAGCCCCAGCGCCAGGGAGACGAAGGCCAAGAGGAAGCCCCCGGCCCCTCCTTGGCAGCAATTGCTGAGGCTGATGGAGCCCGGCAGGGCCGGGGCCGCCGGCGGTGTCCGATCCCGGCAGGAAGCGGGGAGGGCCCCGGGGAGCGGCGGCGGCGGGCGGGGCCCTGGGGGAGCCGCCCCGAGGGGTCCCCGCCGCCCGTGGCACTGAAGGAGCCGCCCCGGGACGGGCCCTGGCGGGGGTCGCCAGAGAGGGGGGGCGAGCTCGGAACGGAATCAGCTCCGGAGAATAAACCAAGGAAAACCAAAGGGCCGCGCCGGGGGAGTCTCCGCCGCCCCGGAGCTCAAAGAGCTGCCCCGCGGGACGGGCGAGGAGGGGCGGCGGTGAAACAGTCGCCCGGGGTGTGGCGAGGGAGGCGGGAATGGGATAAAAGAGAGAGAATAGAGAGAGAAATCGCTTTGTCTCCCCCGCCCCAACTCCCTTTTGTATACAGATAAAAGCAGGGATTAACATCTGCTTCCCTTCCCCCTTTTCCCCTCAGGGGAAAAAAAAACAAAAAAGAAAACCATAGAAAAGGAGGGGAAAAGCCAATTCTGGAAAACTATCTGGTCTGAGATAAGTTGTGTTGCCAAAGGAAACGCTGACTCCAGAGGTGCCCTAGGTGGGGCAGAGCCCCCACCCTGCCCACTCCCACACTTCAGCTCAACACTGGGGTTTTCCCCTCCCTGGCACTGCCCAGTCCAGCCCCTCCCTGGTCCCCCCATCTCCCTGCCCCTGCCCCAGCCCAGCAGAGCAGCACACTCAGGGCTGGCCCTGCAGCAGGACATGGAGGCCATGGAGCTCAGGGACAGGCCCTCTGGGTCTGCAATGCTCAGCACATCATCAGCTCAGGCAGCTCCTGCAGCCCCAGGGCCAGCCCCGCTCCCCAGCACAGCAGCAGAGAATCGGCCCCGGGCTCCTCAGGCCCCATTTGCCATCTCCAGGGGCACTGGCCACCACCAGCACCAGCTGGAGCAGCCTCAGCCCCTCAGCCCCCACAGTGGCACCCTGAGGGCAGCACACGGACTCCAGGGAGAAACCAGCAAGGCAAGGACCCTCTGGAGAGTCTGCTCCTTGGCCTTCTTGAGAGCCCTGGAGAAGAAGAGCTGAGGCTTCAGGCTGTGCCCGGAGCAAATGGAGCCCCTTGTGTGGTGGAAAGAGTGCAGTGGAGCCCAGCTCATGCCAGCAGGGCCATGGCCACAGGACTGACCCAGCCCAGCCCAGGGACCAAGGCCCAGAGCACTGAGGCCTCAGCCCAGGCCCAGAAGGGGAAGGGGGCAGGAGAAAAAGAGCAGCTCTCAACAGGCCAAATGCTGCTGCTCCCTGGCACTGCTGCTGTGCTGGGACTCTCTTTCCCTGCCCCTCTGCACACAGGCACTGCCCTGCCAGACTCATCAGAGGTCTCAGAAGATTGAACTCAGAGAAACAAGTCACTGAAGGATCCTTGACTTTGTTTCAATGCATTCCTCATTTACACAGGCTCTGAGTTAAATTCAAGATGTAGACAGTGAACCAGACATGGGATGAATAATCAATATTCACTGTACACAACTTTATCCCAGGAGAAAACCCACGTGAAAACCCTAACCCAGCACCACAAAACCCTGAGCAGGCAGGCTGGAACAAGGAGTCCCATTCTGAATGCTCTGGAAGAGAAAACAGGCCATTTGTGCCTTCAGAAAAGCATCCAGTCATCATTTCCCTCAGGGCATCCTTGAAGTAAAAGACTTCTTAAGACAGATGCCAGAGCTTGGCAGCAGGCTGTCCTTCTCAGCTTGGAAAATCTCTGCTAACTTACCTAACAATGGTACAAACCCCCCACATTAAGGTTGTCAAACAGCTGCATCTGCAGGATTCATGTTCCAGCCTTACCTAATGCACAATTATCACACCTCTTTTTAAAATTAAAGGGGAGAAAAAAAAAAGTGGGGGGTGAGGGGAGACTCCCCACCCCAGTCATCCATCAAGTGTACATCCTGGCCACTGCTCCCAAGAAATTGAATATATGCTAAAGAGATATAAAAAGACATAAAAAGCTTTCAGAAATAAAAGTGCTTCAGAAGCTAGATTTTAATATTGCCAGGTGGGTTTTTGCCAGATTATAAAGTTGACTGAAATGCCAGGATACTGCATTTTGGAAGCAGCAGCAGCTCACATATTGCCTTGTATTAGTGGCTGAAGTCTGTTGCTGATTCCAAAGCTGGACTATCATCATCTGTGGGGGAGAGTAGATAAATAAATAAATAAAAACTGGCATTCCCTACCAACCCTGCTGCCTTGAAGCACTCTTTTCAAGTGCGGCCTCCACAGGAAAAATAAAGTTAAGAGCACTTTATTTTGATTATAGTGCTTTCCCCAGGCAGGAATTTTTATTTCAGTTAGAATCTTTGAACCATTACATTTTCAGTGAGGCATTTTTATATTTACAGTTGACATCTTCATAGAAGAATGAAATCTTTGAGCAACAACTCTAAAGCATGAAGGCTACCTGCAGGAAATACTTAAATTATTTTACACCCAAATAGAGCCTGTTGTTTTTAGCTAAAATTTAATAAACCTTAAATCAATGACCTTTCTTTTACTGAAAGCCTGCCCTTTGGAAAACTAACTTTCCCGAGAAACATATTTGGGTGAATAAATGCCAAACAAAGGGCTATTGAAATCTAAACATTTTGTCAATTTATAGCTTGTGAACATTTAGTTTTCAAATTCCCGACTGCTACCTAATGTACAGAACAGTGGTGCCTTGATTGAATCACATATCATTGATTTCAGAGTGTCACAGGGATCTCATTGACAGGAATCAATTGGAATCCAAAATCAATCAAATATGTTCTTGCACTGTCATTCATTGAATTTGAATATCCCCAAATTAATTGTAAGCATGTGAAAGAACCTAGAAATAAATTTTGAAAAGGTACAAAAATAAGAATCAGTAAACTTTGAGAAGATAATAGTGCATCTGAGCATGTTTCCTGCCTGCTGGGGTAAGTTAATGGTGAATCACACCTTCCCTTCCCAGCACAGGCTGAGATATATTCTTTTTGGAACATGAAAATACCCAGGGACTGAAGGCAGAGGACACACCAGTCAGTGATCCAGCATTATTTTATGAACAGCCTGTTACACACCCAATATCAAACATGCTGCCAGGATATTACAAAATGCACAGGTGTGTTACACTCTGAAAAACTGCACATTGTAAGTGAGCCACTGCACTTCAGGAGAAAGAAAGGAGAGAATTCCTGAATCTACCAAAAGCAGGAATAGATGTGGCCACTTATCCAAAGAGCTGTTCTTGTTGCTGTGAACTCCTCTCTAAACACATTCCCCTGTAATTCTGTCAGGGTAATAAATCCTTCCATTCATTACAGCACACTCAAAAGCACCCTGCTATTTAATTTCAATGGAAAAATGGCCCAAAGTGTCTAAAACATTTCCTTTTGCTCATGTAAAAATGCTGGCATTTCACTTCCTTCCTGATAAGCCAGTGCCAATGGACCTGATTATTCTTTTCTTATTCAAAGCACATCAGTAGTTCCAAAGCACTCTCCATCTTATCAGGTGTCTGAACAGCACAGTTACTGAAAACAGTTTGTCCTGCTCCTCTCTCCTTCTGCCAGGCTATCAGATAAACCCAACTAACTCTCTGTATTTACACACCATCAAACATAAGCTGTGTCTTCAACCCACTGTAGCCTGTTTCTGGCGTGTTACAGGTTTGCTGCTTGACATTAGTTGTACCCAAAACAGCAGCAGTGAATTAGCTTAGAACAAAGATATAGTCACTCCATAGCACGGAACACAAAAGGGACACAGGATAGGAAAAGAAAAGAGAAACATTTTGTGAAGTAAGAATGATCACTCTGATCTCAGCAGTTCACAGGTACTTATCTGGTGCTACCTGAAAAAGAGCATGGAAGCAGTAGGGTTCAAAAGCATTCAAAACAGACCTGACACAGGCCTCAGGAGTAGAAAAATAATTTCTTTTTTTGTTTATTTTATTCTCCTGTCCTCTCAGAACTGTCTCTGATTTGCAAGGGGTGAGAAAGTGAAAGGAAGGAAAATGGTAACAGCATCTGAAAGCATTTAAATGCCTTTACAGTTTTTGTCTGTGACAAGACTGATTTTCATGATCCAACCTTCATTTGGCACTAAAAGACTCTCATAATAAAAAAAAACAAAAAAACACTCTCCCCCAAACAAGCCTCTTGGCAACTCTCCTTTTCATTCAGTGTCTCAGATACAGAATTTTCAGTGCTGACTACTGAGGAATAACACAAGATCAACTCCTTCAGAAGGGCCACGGCTTTGAAGGTTTTGCTTCCTGCACAGCCACAGGGAATAGGCACAGCACCTCCCTTCCTCCTTCTCAGGATGACAGGATATCCTTGGGATGAGGAAATCTTGCATTCACAGAGCATTAAACTGCCACAGTGGTGATGGGGGGAAATATCCACTTCTTGCTCTAAGAATTTTACCATTCTCCAGAGATAATTTTACTAGCAATGCTGTGCACTTGCTTTTGGAAACATGCTCTGAATCTGTTTTAGACAGCAGAGGAGTTTTAGCCTTTTTTTTCTTAATTAGATGCTTTTTTTGTTGTTGTTTTTTTTTCCTTAAAAATGAAAATAATTGTGCAGAAGAAACCTCATAGACTTGTCACAGTACCCCTAAGCAATAAATATCAACTTAAACATAAAAGGACAGTGGCATTCATTCTCCACAAAGACAGGACCAAATCCTGCACCCAATTTGATGACAGAAAAAAAAAAATTAAAAGTAAATAAAAAATACATTCTTGATGCTTTGTTACATTTCCAATATATGGAGAACTGTACAAACTGCCAGTAGCAGAGTGCTCAGAGTACATAAAGGAGTGTGATTTCCCCATTTTGTAAATATTGTTTTTACTAGATTTTCGTGTCTTGTATTTCTTTAAAAATATTCATGTATGAGATTGAAAGAAGTGTTTCTTCCAAAAACAGCTCTAGAAACCAACCCAGAAATAGGGGGAGAGGGTTGAAAGAGCAGCAATCACAGGTACAAGAATGGTCTGAATAAAGCAAGTCACCTCCTGCCCACCCATCCTGGCACCTGCTGGGAAGGAATTTTGGAAATGCTGAGGAACAAGCTGGCACTACATTTTAGATATGACTTTTTCATCTCTACATCTACAGGACTTTAAACTGTTTCATATCTAGCTGGCTTGGAGGGGGGAGCACACACACAACTGGCTTATAATTTTTTAATTATTTTTACTTTTCTTTAAATTTTTTATTTCCTTTTTGTTTCTTTGTTTGGGGTTTTATTTCTGAGGACATTCAAAACAAGAGACAGCAACTCCACATCATCTTCTCATTTTAACTTGCCAAAGCCATCAATCTCTGATCCATTAGAATTTCACTGGAGCCAACAGGACATTTTGTGACAGCTTGACCAGTTGTTTAAGGAAAGAGTGTGTGATGGAGCAAAGCTAAATGGACACATCTGGGATACTTCTGACACTCCTCAGCAGGGCTAATATTGATTTGTTTTCTTTGGCTAGGTAAGTGCTGCCCAAACACATTACCCAGGGTGTGTAGTTCCAATCCAAATGATGAAAAGGAGATGTGCAGGTTTTTTTCCACTTACAGCAACATGAAAAGACACAGAGGAGGAAGAGACACCCACGCTAAGCTACAGAGTAATAACCTCAAAAACCTCAAATCACTTGATCTTGAAGTTTGGTTTCAGAACAAAACTCTTGAAGAGAATCTTATGCCCTCCCATATAAAGACAGCAGCTCAAAGCTGCAAAGGGTTTTGCTCAGGGAAAGGGAATATAATCTTCAGTGTATGATAAAAGGATATATTTGGACTATTCTCACATGCATAGGGGTAGCTAATTATATTTCAGCAGGTTATCATATAAATAAATGTGCCCAATTCTGTACAAGGACACTCTAAATGGCTTGATTAGACCGAGAACAAGGAACTTCTATTCCATACACCCTGATATACCAACTTACCACAGCACATGGCCATCCTTCTCCAATTTCACATTTAAGGTTCTATGTTAGTGTCACAAAAAGTTTTGTTTTGTTTTGCCTCATGAATTATTTTGATCTAAATCCTCAAATTTCGTCAAGATTTCATACAAATTCAGAATGGTGACCCATGGTAAAAATCAGACATTCAGCGGTACAGAAAAACAACTGTCCTAGTTAGAACAGCTGGGACCAATTCATCACTGGATGGGTATAACCCAAAACTGTGTATTCTATAGCCTTCCATGCCATTTCCCAGAAACTGTTATCAATAGAGCATTTACACCCTCTGCCCATAGCAGCCTGACTCCTCAGGCTATAAACTAGGTGCTAAGAGGCCTGCGAGATAGGAAGATGTTCCTGTCCTCACACCCTTCTATGGAATTCCCCGCTCTGAGGGAAGGACTGAGCATTCCTACCTGAACTGGGGAATATATAAACTTGGAGTTTTGGAACCTTTTTACCACTCATGGGATCCAGAGGAAGACCGCAGCTCACCGCTCTCAACCAGACTGAGACCACCACCCTCAACTGGACTCCAATCACCACTTTTGACCAGACTGCAACAGCTCTCCCACCAGCAGGGTTTTCCCCTCTCCCTTTACTTTGGACTCGGGGGGGGGGCAAGGAACACCACTTTGTTCATGCCCCAGGGTGCTGGGTTATACATTTGGGTTTTGTGGGTTAAGACCAATTGTTTGTCTGTATAATCGTACTTATTGTATTATTTTATTAAATTGCTATTCTGACTTATAATCTCTCTTTTGAGTTGAGTTCATTTCCCTTGCTGGTTTACCTTTAAACCAGCACACTGTTCCATACATTCTTGTGCTGGGTGAACACAGTTTCACTCTGAGCTAGTTCTGGGTTATTGCCAATCAATGTCACTTGCATGCAGCCCAGAGAAGCTCCTTTATGCCTTAGTCCTGATGGTAAGGGAGAGAAATAGTACGGGCTCTAAAGTTGTGCCTTTGTTTCCAAGACGGCAAAGGAGGAGCAAATGATTCCATTGATCCAAACAGCAGTTTGCTTGTAAAAGTTTGAGAAAAAAAAAAACAAAAACAAAACCAAGAAACCAAAAAAACCCTACATTTCTTCTGAGTAGAGAAGGTGCAGAGGAGATGAGAATTTTTGAGGCCAAGATGGTTATAAACATTTGGAGGCCAAGAAGCTCAGTGTGTGCTGAGGTAATGAGCACAATAAAATCAGGTGGGGAGGAAGGAGAGCTGAGTGTGTAGAGAACAGATCAACATCTTGATCCTATGGCAAGGAGATGGCTGGTGCTTTCTGCTGTCAGCCAGGGTCTGTGGCTGAGGTGTGATGCTTGTGCTTTGGGGTGCTTGCAGGGGTTGATGAATAGGTGTAGAGCAGATTGGTGGTATTTTTGTTGTTGTTCGGGAGCACTCAGGTACCCTGTGGGTAGGCTTGAGGTTGATGTCCTGAAGGTGTTGTCTCTGAGACAGTCAGTGCTGCGAGTGAGTGTGGGACAGAAGGGCCCCAGCCCAGCTGCAATGGCTGAGCTGAGGTGTTGCCTGAGGCAGAGCAGAGTTGCCGGGGGTTTGCTGAGTGGGTGTGTGCCCAGCTTGCCAGGCTCCCTGTGGCACTGGAGAGAAAGTGCTGGTGGGACCTGTGCTAAAGCAGTTTTAAATGTGCCCCAGAGCCCCAGGGACAAGGGCAGCCTGAAGTGCCCTTGTCCCTGTGTGTGTGTGCCCACGGCACAAGGGGCAAAAGCAAGGCAGGAGCGGGCCCGTGAGCTGCAGGGCTGAGGTTTGTGGCGATTGAGTTCCACAAAGATGCAGGTCAGGGGGAGAAAGCGAATGTTTATTACTGTAAGGGGAAGGGGAGGGATGAAGCTTCTTAAGGTAATGGGAAAGGGAGGGATGAGGTGTGGGCAGGAGAAGGGAAGGGGAGGGGAGGGAGGAGAAGGTTTGGGAAGGGAAGGCTTGGGAAGGGAAGGGAAGGTTTGACAAGGGGAGGAGAGGGAAGGGAAGGTTTGGGAAGGGAAGGGGAGGGGAGAAGAGGGGAGGGAAGGGGAGGGAAGATTTGGGGAGGGGAGGGGAGAGGAGGGAAGGTTTGGGAAGGTTTGAGGAGGGAAGGAAAGGGGATGGAGGGGAAGGGAGGGGAGGGGATCTGATATTACTCTAAGGGGAAGGGGAGGGATGAATCTTCTTAAGCTAAGGGGAAAGGGAGGGATGAAGTGTGGACAGGGGAAGGTTTGGGGAGGAAAGGGAAGTTTGGGAGGAGGGGAGGGAGGAGGAGGGGAGAGGAGGGGAGCTGATGTTTATTAATCTAAGGGGAAGGGAAGGGATGAACCTTCTTAAGCTAAGGGGAAAGGGAGGATTAAGTGTGAGCAGGAGAAGGTTTGGGAAGGTTTGGGAATGGAAGGGAAGGTTTGGGAAGGGAAGAGAAGGTTTGGCAAGGGGAGGGGAGGGAAGGGAAGGTTTGGGAAGGTTTGGGGAGGGAAGGAAAGGGGATGGAGGGGAAGGGGGGGAGGGGAGCTGATATTAATCTAAGGGGAAGGGGAGGGATGAATCTTCTTAAGCTAAGGGGAAAGGGAGGGATGAAGTGTGGACAGGGGAAGGTTTAGGGAGGAAAGGGAAGTTTGGGAAGGGAAGGGGAGGGGAGAGGAGGGGAGAGGAGGGGAGCTGATGTTTATTAATCTAAGGGGAAGGGAAGGGATGAACCTTCTTAAGCTAAGGGGAAAGGGAGGATTAAGTGTGAGCAGGAGAAGGTTTGGAAAGGTTTGGGAAAGGGAAGGGAAGGTTTGGGAAGGTTTGGGGGGGGCAGGGGGGGGAAGGGGAGGGGAGGGAAGGTTTGGGGGGAAGTGGAGCTTGTGTTTATTACTCTAAGGGGAAGGGGAGGGATGAAGCTTCTTAAGTTAAGGGGAAAGGGAGGGATGAAGTGTGGGCAGGAGAAGGGAAGGGGAGGGGAGAGAAGGTTTGGGAAGGGAAGGCTTGGGAAGGGAAGGGAAGGTTTGGCAAGGGGAGGGGAGGGAATGGAAGGTTTGGGAAGGTTTGGGGAGGGAAGGAAAGGGGATGGAGGGGAAGGGAGGGGAGCTGATATTAATCTAAGGGGAAGGGGAGGGATGAATCTTCTTAAGCTAAGGGGAAAGGGAGGGATGAAGTGTGGACAGGGGAAGGTTTGGGGAGGAAAGGGAAGGTTGGGGAAGGGGAGGGGAGAGGAGGGGAGCTGATGTTTATTAATCTAAGGGGAAGGGAAGGGATGAACCTTCTTAAGCTAAGGGGAAAGGGAGGATTAAGTGTGGGCAGGAGAAGGTTTGGGAAGGTTTGGGAAGGTTTGGAAAGGTTTGGGAAGGTTTGGGAAGGTTTGGGAAGGGAAGGTTTGGGAAGGGAAGGGGCTGTTCATAGAGGTGGGCAGGCCAGGAGCTGCCTGGCCTTGCCGGCTGGCTCAGTTGGGCCCAGCATCAGCTGAATCTCCAGCTCCCATGAGAAGTGGTCTCGTCCCTTGGTCTTCCGGTGCTGTTGGAGGGACGCAGGTTGTCTGGCTGGAGATTACTTTGTTACTGCCCGTCTAAAAGCGGACAAGAATTCAGTCCGCATGGTGCAGTAGGACGGGCAGTCGTCCTGGCTCATGGCTTCAAAGGCTGGAAGAGAGAGGAACGGAGCCACGGTCAGAGCCTGGATGTGTGGGAACCTGAGGAGCCCTTCCTGCCAGGGCCATCCCAGCCAGCTCTTGCCATGGCCAGCAGGGAGCAGGGGTCAACAGGATGAGCGGGAAGGTGCTGGCCCCCAATCCTCTCCCTGCCCCTGAAATGTGTCCCTGCTCTGCCCACAGCGCCCCTTGTCCGTGCAGGGAGCAGAGCCCCGCGCAGGCAGGACAGGGACTGCAGCTCCCTGCCCAGGGTCTGTGCTCCCCGCTGCCAGCCCCCAGTGAGAGCCCACTGTCCTCACTCACCCCTCATGAGGAGCTGCAGGTCTTGCATGTGCCAGGCAGCAATCCCTGGGAACAGAGAGTGTGTCAGGGCCCCAGCAGCACAGCATCCCCCCAAGGCCTCCTGGCCTGGCAGGGCTGATCCGGGGCCTTCCGGCATCAGGACACCCAAGGGTGTGGCTGGCAGAGGGCGGCAGCAGCCGCCAGGGCACTCGGGGCTCCCCAGCACATCCCTGGGCCACATCCTGCTGCTGCTGGAGCAGCAGGGTCTGGGGCTGAGCTGCAGTGGGGAGGGAGGGACCGCGGGCTTGGGGCTCACCCATGAACCTGACGGCCGCCTCTCGCAGGGGCTGCTGCGGGCTCTGCAGGTAGGGCAGGGCCTGGTGCAGGTGCTCGGCCCTTCGGCTCACGTCCTTGTCCATCTGCAGAGAGCAGGGGGGTGTCTGTGGCTGCAGCAGGGGCAGGGGCACAGGGCCAGCCCCGCACACTTGGCATCAGGGCCTGGGGGCTTGTCCAGCCTGAGGCTGGGCCTTCAGGGTCATCCTTACCAGGCAATCACAGAACTTGAAGTGCTGCTCTTTCCTCAGCAGCTTCTCCAGGTCCCTTCTCTTGAGGAACCTGGCAGCGCAAAGCAGCACTTCCCGAGAGGCCTGCAGAGCAGCAGAGAGTGGGACATGGCATCACAGCCCAGGGCACAGCCCCTGTGTCCCTGCTCAAAGGCCAGCAGGAGGCTGGAGCCCTTGAGGCCCCAGGGCAGGAGGCAGCCCAGCCCCGTGCACAGGGACACCAGAGCCCACGAGTGCTCACCTCTGCCACGCACTGGTTCTCGTCATGCCCATGGATGAACAGTGGGACCAGGCTCTGGTGCACCTGTGTCTCCAAGAGCTGTGTTCCCTCTTCCACCAGCAGCTCCATCACCTCTCGGAAGAGGCGAATAGAGAGCAGCTGCACGTGGGTGTTGTCCTGGGACAAGAGAGGAGAAAAAGACCTCAGCACTGGATGCTCCAGGCCAACCAGGTACAGGCACAGGCCTGAACATCCACTAAGCGCCTAGAGGTGGAGGGCACAAAGCCTTACATTGTCAAAGAGTGGCCGGAGTGCCTCAGCCAGCTTGGGGGCAGTGGAGACGAATGCCCGAATGTCTTCATCCTGGAGCATACTCTCAAACACAGAGAGGGTCATCACGACCAGCTCTCCATCTGCATCAGGCAGCAGCTCCAGGAGGCTTTCAGCCAGGCTGCAGATGCTTTGGGCCTGTGTGGAACACAGTGCTGTGCTGTCAAGCCCTGAACAGCTGCCCCACCGACAGCTCTCTGGCAGTGCAACCCCACGCTACTGCCCCGGGGTCCAGAGGCCAAAGGCCTGTCCCACAGGGCCAGGGCAGCAGAACAGGGAGGCAGGAGAGCTGGGAGCAGCTGCCACAGCTCCCAAAGCCCAGCCAAGCCCAAGGGACTGCCTTCCCCAGCCCCAGGCTGCCCGTGTGGCTTCAGCCGGGTGTCCCCTTCTCACCATTGAGGGATCCACAGCAAGCACCAGGAGGCCTCGGAGTGCCAGGCGCTGCCTCTCTTGGCACTGGCTCTGCAGGTTCCTTGAGAGGATGGGCAGGACACTGTCATGACATGTAATCCCGTCCAGAAAGTCCAGGACCTGGAAGGCAGAGAGCAGTGACGGGGTGCCCAGGCAGCAAGAGCCTGAACCACCCAGGGCTGGGCCCAGGCAGCAGCACAGGGTGCAGGCACCGTCCCGGGCAGCTGTGGCTGCCAGAGGGCAGAGAGGGGGAGGCAGGCAGGCCAGGCAGTGCTCGCCATCGGGCTCACCTCGACAAGGAAGGCCAGGGCAGGCAGCTCCCAACGGGGGTCCTCAGAGCTGAGCAGCCCCAGCAGGTGGATTGCCATCCGGGAATAGAAAGGGAGCAAGATGTGGCGCATCTCCCTGTCAGGGGGAAAGAAGGAACCATGGAGCCTGAGCAGGGTGGGCAAAGCTCTCCCAGCAGGCTGTGTGGGGTGCCCCATGCCCAGGGCAGAGATGATGGGGGCAGCGGGGACAAGGGTGTCTCACCTGGCCAGCAGCCCCACTGCATAGTGCTGGGTGTCAGCACAGAGGAGCGTGTCCCAGCCACGCTTGTGCTCCACTAACACCACCTCATTGTCCCACTGCAGCCGGCAGAAGAGGGCCTTGATGGTCTGGACCAAAAACCTGTGTGCAGAGCAAAGACCAGGTCATGCTGGGAGCCCTGGCCCCAGCCCTGAGGGCATGGCAGGGAGAGAGGACTGGGATGGAGCACCTGCTGGGCTGGGTGGGAAGGCGGTGTTGCTCCAGGCATCCCCTCCAGAAGGTGTTCACCTCTTCTGGCACCTGCTCTGTGCTCATGGACACTTGGAACAGCAGAGCCACGAGCAGGCGGGGGATGTAATTCATCACTGCATCCTGGCACTTGGGCTCCTGGATGATCAGCCACAGTGCCAGGGTTGCCTGCAATCAAAGCACACAGAGACAGCGCTCAGTGCAAGATGTCCACGTGTCAGGGCCCGAGTGTGGGAGGGAGAGGCCAGGGGAGAGGCAGGGGGAGCAGCCGGCCTGGTGCCCCTGAACCTGCTCCTCAGCCACATTTGCAGCCCAAGGCCTGAGGCAGGGAGATGCAGGGGTGGGGGAGGTGATGTGGGGGGAGCAGAGGCCACTTCTAGAAACTCACAGCCAGGGCAAACACGTCTCTGTTGTCGCCATCGGAGGTGAACATTCCATGCACTGGCCAGTCCTCCATCACTTGGAGCAGTGTTGGCAGCACCTTCTCCACTGCTGTTCCTGAGGAGCCGATGCTTCTCCACATCATTGCAGCAGCTCTGTGGAACCAGAGCTCTGGGTCAGGGGGGTCTCAGCTACAGCACTGTGGCCTGGGCAGCTGTGGGGGCCCATGTGACAGAGCCACGGTGCCTTGAGGGGCAGGGAGGGCATGTGGCAGTAGGATTGGGGGCTGACAGGCCAGGGCTGGGAAATGGAGGGGCCCAAGGGTCCTGGAAGTCTCCATCTGTCTGGCAGACCACATAGGACAGGCTCTGCAGGGTGAGGGGTTGTAAGGGTTGGTGATCCCTGGGCCAGCAAGGCAGCTGGGCCCTGTACCTGTCACACTCTGGGGCACAGCGCAGGAGAGTCATCACCACATCATGTGGGTGTGCCTCAGCGAGCCTGCAGATGTTAGTGTGCATCCTGACACCTGGAGCCATGTGGGAGGTGAGGCACTGGTGCATGGATCTCACGATGGTCGGCACCTGGAGAGGCAGTGGGGGAGAGTTGGAGAGCTGCCAGAGGGAGCAGGTTGCCCAGCTTGCCCAAGAAGTACTTCCCTTCCCACCACACAGTGTGGCCTCAAAGGCTTAGGGGGCCAGCGGACCTGGCATGAGAGGCCATGAGACCCCTGGGGCACTTGAGCCCTGGCCACAGGCAGCTTACTTGCTGTCGATTGGAGACACCTTTCTCCTCCATAAAAATCTGGAAGAGGGGGTGTCTTGAGCTTCTGTGGCCAGGTCTTGGTGCCTGGGCAGGAGGAGGCTGGAGCCCATGAAGCCCCAGGGCAGGAGGCAGCCCAGCCCCTGCCACGGGGACCCCACAGCCCACAGTGCTCACCTCTGCCACACACTGGTGCTCATCATAGTGCAGGAAAAACCACAGCACCAGGCTCTGGTGCATCTGCATCTCCAAGGGCTTTGTTCCCCCTTCCACCAGTACCTCCATCACCGTTTGGAAGAAGTGAAAGGAGGACAGCTGCACATGGGTGCAAAAGAAGAGAAAAAGACCTCAGCACTGGATGCTCCAGGCCAACCAGGCACAGGCACAAGCCTGAACATCCACAAGGCACAAAGTTTCCTGGCAGCAGCCAGTGCCCATGGACTGGGGACACAAAGCCTTACGTTGTCAAAGAGTGGCCGGAGCGCCTCAGCCAGCTTGGGGGCAGTGGAGATGAGTGCCCGAATGTCTTTGTCCCGGAGCACAGTCACAAACACAGAGAGGGTCATCACGACCAGCTCTCCGTCTGCATCAGGCAGCAGCTCCAGGAGGTGTTGAGACAGGCTGCAGATGCTTTGGGCCTGTGTGGAACACAGTGCTGTGCTGTCAAGCCCTGAACAGCTGCAACAGTGGTGGGGCACTCTGGCGGTGCAACCCCACCCTGCTGCCCCGGGGCCCAGAGGCCAAAGGCCTGTCCCACAGGGCCCAGGCAGCAGAACAGGGAGGCAGGAGAGCTGGGAAGAGCATCCACAGCTCCCAAAGCCCTGCCAAGCCCAAGGGACTGCCTTCCCCAGCCCCAGGCTGCCTGTGTGGCTTCAGCCGGGTGTCCCCTTCTCACCATTGACAGATCCATCCAGAGCACCATGCGGCCTCGGAGAGCCAGGCGACGTCTCTCTGGGCACTCGCTCTGCAGGTGCCTTGACAGGATCTGCTCAACACTGCTCTGACATCTCCTTCCGTCCAGATAGTCCAGGAGCTGGAAGGCAGGGAGCAGTAATGGGGTGCCCGGGCAGCAGGAGCCCGGAGCTGCCCAGGGCTGGGCCCAGGTAGCAGCACAGGGCACAGGCACTGTCCTGGGCAGCTGTGGCTGTGAGAGGGCAGAGAGGGGGAGGCAGGCGGGCCAGGCAGCGCTCGCCATCAGGCTCACCTCCACCAGGAACTCCAGGGCAGGCAGCTCCCAACGGGGGTCCTCAGAGCTGAGCAGCCCCAGCAGGTGGATTGCCAGTGGGGAATGGGAGGGGGTCAGTTGGCGGCGCATCTCCCTGTCAGGGAGAAAAGCATGAACCCTGAGCAGGGTGGGCAAAGCTCTCCCAGCAGTGACTCACAGAGTCTTGGTCTTTTCCCAGCAGCCCAGGATGGGACGTGGGCACTATGGCAGGTGGCTCCTCCTGTGCACCCACCTCGCGCAGCCTTTCTCAAGCTGCTCGGCCATCCCTTGGGGCCAAGGCCCTCTGCCCTACACCCATAGGGGCTGTGTGGAGTGCCCCGTGCCCAGGGTAGAGATGATGGGAGCAGCAGGGACAAGATTGTCTCACCTGACATGCAGACCCACTGCATAGTGATGGCTGTCGGAATTCAGGAGTGGGTCCCAGGCAAGCCTGCGCTTCCTTGCCATCCAAATATCCTCCCACGGCAGGTGGCAGAGCAGGGCCTTGATGGTCTCTACCAAAAACCTGTGTGCAGAGCAAAGGCCAGGTCATGCTGGGAGCGCTGGCCCCAGCCCCGAGGGCATGGCAGGGAGAGAGGACTGGGATGGAGCACCTGCTGGGCTGGGTGGGAAGGCGGTGTTGCTCCAGGCATCCCCTCCAGAAGGTGTTCACCTCTTCTGGCACCTGCTCTGTGCTCATGGACACTTGGAACAGCAGAGCCACGAGCAGGCGGGGGATGTAATTCATCACTGCATCCTGGCACTTGGGCTCCTGGATGATCAGCCACAGTGCCAGGGTTGCCTGCAATCAAAGCACACAGAGACAGCGCTCAGTGCGAGAGGTCCACGTGGCAGGGCCCGAGTGTGGGAGGGAGAGGCCAGGGGAGAGGCAGGAGGAGCAGCTGGCCTGGTGCCCCTGAACCTGCCCCTCAGCCACATTTGCAGCCCAAGGCCTGAGGCACGGAGATGCAGGGGTGGGGGAGGATGGAGAGCCACTGGAGAGGCGACGTGGGAAGGAGCAGAGGCCACTTCTAGAAACTCACAGCCAGGGCAAACACGTCTCTGTTGTCGCCATCGGAGGTGGACATTCCGTGCACTGGCCAGTCCTCCATCACTCGGAGCAGTACTGGCAGCACCTTCTCCACTGCTGTTCCTGAGGAGCCGATGCTTCTCCACATCATTGCAGCAGCTCTGTGGAGCCAGAACTCTGCGTCAGGGGGTCTCAGCCCCAGCACTGTGGCCTGGGCAGCTGTGGGGGCCCAGGTGACAGAGCCACGGTGCCTTGAGGGGCAGGGAGGCCACATGGCAGCAGGATCGGGGGCTGACAGGCCAGGGCTGGGAAATGGAGTGGCCCAAGGGTCCTGGAAGTCTGCATCTGTCTGGCAGACCACATGGGACAAGCTCTGCAGGGTGAGGGTTTGTAAGGGTTGGTGATCCCTGAGCCAACAAGGCAACTGGGCCCTGTACCTGTCACACTCTGGGGCACAGCTCAGGAGAGTCATCACCACATCCCGTGGGTGTGCCTCAGCGAGCCTGCAGATGTCAGTGTGTGGAGACACGTGGGAGGTGAGGTCATGGTGGATGTACCAAACGATGGTCGGCACCTGGAGAGACAGTGGGGGACAGTTGAGGAGCTGCCAGAGGGAGCAGGTGCTTCCCTTCCCACCACACAGTGTGGCCTCAAAGGCTTAGGGGGCCAGCAGACCCAACTTGAGAGGCCACGAGACCCCTGGGGGACTTAAACCCTGGCCACAGGCTGCTTACTGGCTTCCAACTGGAGACACCTTTCCCCTCCAAAAAGTGCACACTGGGAGCATCAGTCACACTCTCAGCTGGTGTGGTGGCAGCGTTTCCGATGCCCTCACTCGCTGCATCACCCTCTGCCATGAGGTCACTTGTTGTGGTTTCGGTGTTGGTTGTGTCATCGGTCACGGCAGTCTCAGGGTTTGCTGCGTCATCCATGGGTGCCTCATCAGAGCTTGCTCTGCCCTCAGTCGGCATCGGTGTGATGTCAGCCTGTGCCACGAGATCAGTGTCAGAGCCGGTTGTGTCACCAGGCAAAGCGGTGTCAGGCTTTGCTGTGCCGTCCATCGGTGCCGCATCAGAGGGTGATGTGCCATCAATGGCCATCGGCGCCATGTCAGCCTTGGCCATGACATCAGTCGCTGTGGTGTCAGAGCTGGTTGTGTCTTCAGCCAAAGCGGTGTCGGGCTTTGCTGTGCAATGACTGGGTTCTGTGTCATCCTTTGCAATGAGGTTGGCCAGTGCGGTGTCAGGGTTGGCCGTGTCCTCACTCACAGCGGTGTCAGAGGTTGCCGTGCAATCAATCGGCGCGGTGCTGCCATCAGGCTTTTCTTTGAGCTCAGCTGGCCTGGTGTCAGGCTCTGACACGAGCTCAGGTGGTGTGGTTCTGGGTGTTCTACGCCGAATGCGCATGATTTTCAGCAACCTCTGCAGGAGAAGAAAGGGCAGGGAAGAGAGGGAAGTCCGTAGGAGCGCTCCACCAGCAGTGCCAGGCGGAGCAGGGACAGCAGGCCCAGCCCAGGGGGGGATGGCTGCAGGTACCTGAACTGCTCTGTGGAAGCGGCCCCGGGGGCGGTCCTGCTCCTCTGTCCGGTCCTGGCCTGGATCTGTCAAAGAGCGAGCGCAGGTGGAGCTGAGGGGCTGCAGGAGAGGCCAGGGAACACAGCCCAGCCCTGCACTCCACAGGCAGGGCCGGCCCTGGGGTGCCCAGTGGATGGAGCAGGGATGCTGGGGGGTCAGCCTGGGCCCCTCTTCCCCCCTCCTTTTTCCCTGGACGTGTCCAGAGGGGACAGGAGGGGGCCAAGCTGGCTGCAGCCACCAGCCCTGTGGCCCAGCTCCAGCACTCACCCTGCTGCAGGGGCTCCTCAGCTTGCTGTGCTGGGGCCACCCCAGGACCTCTCCTGTTCTTCCTCCTCAGCAGCCTGAACAGGCTGAAGCGTCTCCCTGCCATCCCACAGTGTGGTCTCAAGGGAACTTGCACAAGAGACGCTTCAGAAAAAAACCTGGTGGGCAAATCTCACAAAATGGCCTCGAGGGCACCTTCCACAGGGACTGCAGGTGACCAAGTCCCGTGGTCTGGCCTCGTAGGCACCTTCCACAGGGACTGCAGATGACCAAGTCCCGTGGTCTGGCCTCGTAGGCACCTTCCACAGGCACCTTCCACAGGCACTGGTGATGCCCAGAAAAGCTCCGGGTCACCAAGGCCTGTGGCCTGGCCTCGAGGGCCACTCCCACAGGGAGTGGGGATGCCTCGGAAAAACCTCCGGGTCACCAACTCCTGTGGTGTGGCCTCGAGGGAACTTGCAAGAAAAAGAACTCTCAGAATCGCTTCGGGTCAGCAACGAATGAGTTGGCTGCGAGGAGACTCCTCACAGCACCGCTCAGTCCCGTCCTGACCAGACGCGTGCTCCGAGCACTGTGGCGCGGCCGCGTTGCCGCCCAACACCTATATCAGGACGTGTCACAAAGGGCCCTTGGACACCCTGCCCTGTCCCACCCCATTGGCGACGGCCACCATGTCACAAAGGGCCCTGTGACACATGGACACGGGCCCTGGGGCCTTCCCCAACCTGGCCAACCTGCCCCAGGTTGGAAGGAATCCATTCCCTAAAGCATCTGAGACAGCTGGACGTGAACTTTAGGAATGGCTCCAAAAAGGAGCAAACAATCCCCTCCTGTGTCTGCTCATGGCAGCAGAAAGAGCCCTCTTGGCTGCCAACACAGCAGCAGTGGGAAGGGCACGGGGCCTCCACAGAAGCTGGCATGGCCTCCTTGGGAGAAGTCTTGGCTGGTGGCCATCTAAACACGGGGGCTGTGACACAATGTGTGGGCAAGGGCACGAACGCTGCTCTGACCCCTTTAGTCGCAGCTGCACTGAAATCAGCAGCAACTCATTTGCCTTCAAATGGTCCATTGAGAGTCAATTTCAAAAACTAAACAGAAGCAAAAAACCCTGGCATTGTTTGGTTTGCAAAGGGTTTTTTATTAAGGGATAAGAATAGAATAATTCCGGTAAGGGATAAAAGCCCTCAAGGAACAAAAGTTCCCTCAGTCTTCCAAAAGCACCCCAAACAAGGGAGGATATTGCAAAAACACTAATCCTTCCTCTGCTGCAGAGAGCTAACTGGCCAGGAAAGCTCTGAAGGGCTTGAAAATACAAAGCCAAATCTGTATTGGATGATTTGGAGTTGAGAGAGTGAGTGCTCCAGCCTTTCTAAGGCCTTCCCACTCATCCTAGGGACACTCAGGTGGGTGCTTTCAAGTTCAGTGACGTTCCTTGAAGGATCCAGTCCTGTGCCTGAAGATGCTTCTATGAGTCTGCTTGCCAAAAGTCCTCATCAATGTATACTGATTGAAAGTTTTGTTTTTCCCGTGTGTTCAGTTTGGCAGGAGCTAAAATTTCAGTAAAACACATCCCCTAATCTAGTAATGTAAATGAATATATCAACTCCAAAACCAACTTGAGGTGGTGTCCAAGCTGCCATCGGTGTTTTACCATCAGTATCTCCTGTTCCACAGACTTCACTTTTTTAGGATATTTTTCTATGTCTAGCTCCTTTCAAAAGCAGCAGACAAGGAGCTGTAAAAGTGTACCCAAACCTTACACTTCTGGGTTTAATGCACAGGTAGCAGTTGGTTTGGGTTGGTTTCTACAGCCCTAATGCTTCAGCCATGTGATAAAGGAGCCCAGCTGTGGGTTTTTTAAATATACGCAAGTATTTTATCAGCTCTGCTCGTTGCAAGGAACAGTTTGGACATGGACGTTAAAGGATCAAATAAAAACCTCAAAGGGAAGAATAAAATCTAAAAGTGCCTTTGTTATTATTTACATGACTATTTTTTCCTGTCAAAAACATCTATATAAAAAAAAAATACCCACAAGCAAAAAAACTCCTTCTAGCTGCTGAGCAAACTTACAAACTGTGGGCAGTAGAGCCAGCAGAGCTCAGCAACCTGTGATACTTTCCAGGTGTTTCTATTCTCCCTTTAAAAATAAAAAAGAAAAGGGAAAAAAATGCTTGTCTGCATATCAAGTGCTCTCAAATAAAGACAGTCTTGCATGGTCAGTTCTAGGAATGCTGTAAGCCAGCCTAAACTACACAGCAATAGGCTTAAGGAAGGGACTGGAAGGTTGTTTGATTTGTTTTGGCTTTTGAAAGACTTTTCCACAGTGGAGGTTAAGGAAAATATTGTTTTGTCCCAAAACCCTAGAAAATAGGAACTGAAAATAGGAATTTCCCAGGGACGCTGGCAATCTGGGGTGTTCCATGTCTCCTGAGAAGCTTGTTGTGCAGCTGGGAGTGCAGCTTTTCTGGGGGAAAAAGAGATGAATAAAATAATTTTTGGCTTTACCAAAGGCATCCAAATCCCAGCACCAATTCTAGAAAGGTGGTGTTAGAAAGAGGCACAGCTCAGCGTGGTTTGGGATGGAGGCTTCATGTTTTGCTGATATTTTCTGATAATAATTCCAAATGTAAATGAGAACATCAGGGTCTTTCACAAATGAATTCTCAAAAATGCCAGGAGAGGTTTGAAATGGTTTTCCAAACCTAGTACCTTGCTGAAAGGTCACCTTATTGAAGGCAAGTCGAGATGTTCAATTCTGAGATTTGGCTGGAAATATCCAAGATTTGTATCCTTGAGAATGCCTCTCAAGGCAAAAGCAGAAGGAGATAAATGATGTAAACTTGATCCACATTTTAAACCCACCACTTCACTGAGACGCCAGCAGAAATGTCTTTTTTATTACAAAACATTTTATTGTAGTTATTTACACCTGTTCCTCGATAAGTGTATAAATGTAAACATTTATTATAGATGTATTTCTCTTATCTTACAGTCCATCCCTTGTTCAGGTTAAATGTCATTTTTTTTTAAGCATACAGGTGGTGAGGGGATTTCAGCTATATTCACAGAATATACATCTGCGTGCAGGGGAGGTCCACCAGCCCTAAGCCAGTGGCACAGACACTGTCCCGTTAGCTCTGCTCCTGCTCCTCGTGTGTACGCTGGACTCTGGGATCTCGTCGGCGTGATCCTCACTCTTCTTCTCCTTCAGGCTGTTGATGAACCTCAGGGTTATCTCATCCCATTCCTCGGGGAGCAGCATGAGCAGGAACCCGATGCAGATGATGATGGTGGCTCCCAACCTCACCACGCTGAAGATCATTTTGTGCTTCACCAGATCCATGGCTGCAGGGAAGGAAACAACAACAACATCAAACCAGCAGTGGGATGTGTCACCAAAACCAGGACAAATCAAACTCTGTAGCTATTTTTTTAGTATTGGAAAGCAGGCATTACTTTATTACCTTGTTATTTCTATGCATTTATATACTTTAATAATAATCTATTACCATTATTATCAGGGTGCTTGTGGGGTCACTCCACCAGACACACACACCCACTTTCAATACTTTTCACTATTTTATGCATTTTTAGCAAACAAAGGAATTAATGCTCATTGGCTATAAATTTCATAATCCTCTTCATTAATTAGTATTCTATCTTCTATTGGTTATTGATTGCTCACTTCACATGCTAATTAATCCGCATTTTCAGTCTTTTTGTTATCTTTTTCCCAGACAGAGAGAGTTTCAGCACAATTGCTGAATTGTCTTTGTTAGTTTTTTCCTTGTCTCTGTTTTCCAACATATGGATGATGGCATCAGAGCAGCCTGGCACGGCTCTGTGACCCGTGTGCTGCACTCTGGCTGTGACAGTGGCCATGTAGCTCTCAGATCTTCAGAGCGAGCAGCACCCTTAGTTCAGAGAACAGCTTTGACCTGATAGCACAGTACTGGAAGTGCCATATCTCTTCCATCCCTCACCACCTCAGCAGGCTCTGAGGAAGCCTTGTGGGATCCAAGCCTCAAGGTTTCCATGTGAAAGGGTCTATGAGGAGCAGCTGAGGGAGCTGGGGGGGCTCAGCCTGGAGAAAAGGAGGCTCAGGGTGACCTTCTCACTCTCTACAACTCCCTGAGAGGAGGTTGTAGACAGGTGGGTGTTTGCCTCTCAGGTAACAAGTGATAGAGCAAGTGGAAATGGCCTCAGGTTGGATATTAGGAAATATTTATTAATTGAAAGAATGGTTAAGGACTGGACCAGGCTCCTCAGGGAAGTGGTGGAGTCACCATCCCTGAAAGTGTTCAAGAAGCGAGTAGACGTGGCACTTCACTGTATGGTTAACTGGCCATGGGCATATTTTGTTGAGGGTTTGACTTGGAGGTCCGACCTCCAATCTCCTTGGAGATTTTGAAGGTCTTTTCCAACCTTAATGAATCTATGATTCCATGATTTCTTCTCTGAGAGGGAAGGTACTTTATGGTAACTCTTCATCTTCAACAGTTTGCACCAGCAGAATGTTTCCTTGGGCTGCACAGACCAGGGACTGGGAGAGAGCAGCACGTGGGTCAGAGAGCTGGAGTCGGTGCCTCCCAGACCCACAACCAGCACCAAGAGGGCACCTGAGCCCTTGGGCAGCCTCCTTCAGTACTGATTGTTCTGCAGCTCTGACCTGCATCCCCCTAAAAATAGATGTTTCTTTGAAAACATGCTCAAATCCCAGGAGCGGCGAGACTGAGAGGGTGGAAGAGCAGAGGCAGAGGCTGTTCAACAAGACAGGACTCTGGAATAAATTTCCACGTATACCCCCTGCCCTGGTGACAACAGATTTTGAGTATTTGGACAATAAACTGCTTGTGCTGTCTGTGTGCCCGTGGGGTTATTTTTCCACCACCAGCCGTGGTACCTGCATTTCCAGGGACGCTGAGCACTGTGCCGATGGAGATCAGGATGGGGTATGTGAGCACGACACCAACGTTAACCAGGATATTGAAAGCTAGGGAAAACCAGAGCAAATCATACATGATTACAGGGAAAAACACTAGAGTGAGATATTTCTCTTCCACTTCACCCTACAAGTGTGATATCAGTATCCACACCACAATTATGTAGTTGTCACAAAGTGAGTGATTTTGGTTTTTTTATTTAGGAGTGTGAAATGAGGGGAAGTTCTGACTGGTGTAATGGGAAGGGCTGGATGGCCTTTCACAAACTGTAATACCAAGGTTATCACACTCATATTTCATGGCTTTTCCCAAGCTTTAATCAGATACAAACAACCTGTTTTTGCTGCCAGAAACCTTCATTTGTTCCCCTACCAGAAGGGTGGTGACCCCAGCTTGCCCTCTTGGCTGAGGCTGTGTTGTCCTTGTCTCAGTGGGACATTTCCCTGACAAAAGGCTGCAAACCCTCCACCTGGACCACACCCCAAAGGTGACAGCAGCAGGAACTCATACTCTAAAGGACACTAAACACAATTAGCTAACGAATTTAACTGCAAACTAAGCAGACTGGGGCAAGACCACAGCCTTGGTGCCATGCTGAAGGCAAAATGAAATCTGACAGATATACAAATATTCAACACCTTAAATTTAGGCATTAGTTTTTTGTTTTTTTTTTACATGACAGCGTTACCAGCCAGCTACAATTTCCTTGGGAGATCAAAAGCAAGCTGCAGAAACTTCCAAAAATTTTCTTCTGGTCACTCAGTCCTGCTGCTGAGTCCCCTACATAAAAGGAGCAAAGGGTTGCTCCTCCTTGTCTGCTCCATCAGGTTGTTCCCTCATGGCTGGGGTTATACACTTTGGTAGATTGATGGGTGATAAATTAGCCCTGCTTTTTGTCCCTCAGGAGCTCACAGAGGAGTTGAAATTCTGGTTCAAGGCGCTCACAGAGCTCAGCTGTCAGCCCAACCACGTCTCAGGACGGGCTGTGTACCAGGCATTCTCTTTGCTTCCATTTGATAAACGTGTAGTGGAGACAGAAACCTCTTCAATTATGAAATAACAGAGACTTTACTAAAGGAAAGGATGTTGTTATATCTGGAAATTAAAACGCCCCCGGGCTGAATCCAACAGATACTGTGCCTGGCTGGAGAATGGCAATTCTGGCTCAGGAAGAGGGAGCTTTATTGAAGGGCTGTGTGAGCCTTGCCCAGCACCTGCAGCACCCACAGAAAGGTGCCCCAGCACTGGGCATCCATGTGTCAGTGCACAAACACCCCACAGAGCGTGCCAGGAAGACACTGAGAACACACAGCCCTTTGAAATGGGATTTAGAGCAGCCAAGCTATTCCAGAGACAGGGGAATTGGTGTGGAACTAGAGTAGGGATGAAAAGTGAATCATTAGTATGGTTGCTTCATGTTTACTCCCTGCTATTATTATCACTATTAATTATTAATTATAATTATCACTTATATCTTAATTATTAATTATATATTAATAGTTAGTATTATTTCATTAAGAATAATGAAAAATATAAATCATTTCCAAGGAGTACCAATTTGCACTGGGACCAGACTTAATCTGTGAGAGAGCTCTGATGTTTAGGAGGACAGGGGGGAATTGTTTGTGCCAGAGGCTAATTTTGTATTGGTGGGGAGAAAAGAGCTGGAAAAATGAGTATTTCTTTTTTATCACATACCTAACCAGAGGCCAGCTACTCCACACAGGTAACCCCAGGGCACAGCAGAGAAAGGGTACCAGTACTCCACTTTTGTAAAATACAGTATGATTGGGGTGACAGAGATGAAGATGAAATTGAAGAAGCCCAGGGTAGACACAAAATGAGCTGCTTCCCCCAAGTTTGCACTTCCAAGGAACATTTTGAACAAAACCTGCAAAGGAGAGGAGAGAGGAGGGGTTTAGAAGTCATGACAGTCACGGGAGCAAAGTTCTCCTGCACAAATTCATTACCGACGTGAGCAAACTCTGAAACTGGGAGGCAAATTCTGATCCCACTACAACAAACTCCAAAATTTACACGTACTTCACCCTCCTCAAGCCAAAGATAAACACAGCCACGCTCAGCCCAACCTGTTTCTGAGACATGACTCTGCCTTTTCCATCCCTCACCTTCCAGAGCAGCCACTGCTTCCAAGCATTCTCAGGTGTGCTGAGCTCACACCAGGGCTCCAAGCCCAGCAGGAGCCCAGCGTGTGCAGTGCAGGCCTGGGGTGAGCCCTGCATTCCCACTCGGGGAGAACAGCACATCCCACACCCAGGCTCTCCATTCTGCACGTGGAAAGTCCCTTTGAAACAGTGTTTTTAAACAGCGTTGGCATGATTAAAAAATTATCTTAAACTCCTTATAGCATAGCAATGAAGATTTCATTAAAGACTCATAAAGACCCTGAATATTTGGCAGGTGACAACTAATTACCCTCATCGTGGATTTCCTGATGTGGTGACATCACCTGGTCACAACATGAATGATGCAGGAAATAAAACATTTATTTTACAGCCACTCTCTCTGTACTTGTGCATTTTTAACAGCTGATAATGGTGAATATAAGAACCCAAACGAACAGTCGTGACCTACCTTATACAAGGCAGATGTGGAGGCTGATCCCACAGCATATGCCACCCCAATGATTGACTCTCCCTGGAAACCATCTGCATATGCCATCATCACAATTCCTGTGATTGCCATGATTGCTGCAACTATCTGCACAGACAAAGCAAAGCAGTGTAAAGCTCAGAGCTACTTCAGCCCGTGGGAAGAGATCCTCACTGTGTGGGGTTCTCATGTGTCACTGGCTACTTTCTCTGACTTGGAGCATTCTTGTTTTCCCTTAAATGGGAAAAAATATGGGAGAAATGTAAAGCATAATGAAAGTGTGTGCACTGGTAGTGGTATGGATCTATAGCATTGCAAATTCTGCTGGGACCTACTGACAGGACCTGCACCATTACCTGTTTTATCAGTTAAACATTCCCTTTGGAAAGATTGCTCCAAGATCAAGAAATTCTAAGACATTGTGTTACATTATGCAACAAGGGAAGTATTTAGCAACACCCCAAATTTGACCCGAAATACAAACATTAGATGGCCAAACGTTCTGGACATTAGTCCAGGGGAATGACTCCTGTCTTGTGGAATGCCAGAGTACCACTGGGAGCTTTTCCAGGCTGTTCTGGCCAGCTTTCTTGGACAGACACGACCTAGTTTCTCCATGAAGCCTTTACCTTTGTGCTTAGGTTTCTGACCTCATTTGGAAATGTCAGACAGGGCATCTAAGAAGCTTCAGAGAAAAAGAACAGGAATAATTAACTACACCATATCTGAAACCCTGGGTCCTGACTCCAAGGACCTTAAGAAAGTGATAGCGAGCCCAACATGTTTTATTCTTTGGAAAACTCCCCCTCTCCACCTAATTGCCCTCAGCATGTAAATAAGGAGTGGGAATTTCAAACACAATGAAGACCCAACTTCCACTGAGTGCAGAGGAAAAGGTGTTTCCTGAGTCAGTGTACAATTCCTGAGGCAACACCAAAGGGAGATGGGCACTTGCTTCTTGGAAAACATCACTGAACTCCAATTAAGAAATATTTGGTACTAGACAAACCTAAGCTTCACATGCTTCAGCCCACAGACTTTAAAGGCATCTTGATCCAATCATGTGCCCTTCTGCAGAGCAGCCTGACTTTCAGAGCTCACAGTTTGACCAAGAGTCCCAGGAAACGCATTGATATTCCTGCCAAGCACTTGTGAGCCAGACTGAGGCAGTGAACACAAAAATCCCACAAAACAATTTGAACAGAGCCAGTCAGTCCCATGATTCAAGGGACACACAGGACAGGGACAAACACCTGACCCAGGTAAAGGTGTCCATACATGGGGAGACAATGGGAAACTGCCAGAGTAGAGACTACAGGTAGAAATGTTAGGGCTCCTAAATCTCATAGGTACCCAGGCCAACATCTTCACAGAGGAACTCATCTCCTGGTTGCAGCTTTAATTACTTCCCTCTCACCATTATCCCTATTTTACCAGTACCTGAGGCACACAGGTACCCCCCTGGCATTGCAGTGGCTGTGCCAAAGGCAGTCAAAAATCACACTGCATGTCTGTGTTCCACCTTACTTCCATTTAAAACATCCAAGCTCCAAGATACAGGTCCACAAAGCTGCCACCTAAGCCTGAAGATATCACTGATACCTCCAAATTCACCATGAAATGGCACTTGAAATCCAAGTCCCCCAGCTTAATGATGTGGGCTGGAGTCACTTGTGTAATCACAGTCTCTCAGTGGTTTGATGAGATCTGAAAGGGCTTTAGCAAGAAGGGACCAAGACAGCTTCCCTCCTCTCCTTCCCAGGATCCCAGAAGTCAGGCCATCCTGGGAGACTCCACAGAAGTCCCAGCCTTGAAGCAATGCTGAATTACACCGAAGACCCCTCAGACATCCATGGCCTCTCCTCTCAGTTTCCAGAAGCCCCCCTTTCCCTGCTCCACTGCCTGGCTGGGTTCATTGCAGGCTGCACTAAACACCTTGCCTTGCACGTAATTCAGATGCAGCATTTCAGCTGTCAGCTGGAATATTTCAGCTGGAATGTTTCATGCAGTTTGTCTCACAAGGCAAACCAGAAGAGTCCAGTGCAGTTAACCCCTCCTTCCAAGGGAAAGGATCAAGATGTCGGGGTTGACAGAGAACCTGTCAGCAGCCTGGCAATTAGTGACGAGGAATGTAAACAACTTTTAGGAAATATTTACTGTAATGCCGGACGGAACAAATGTAATGCAGCCCAGACCAAAGGTCACCAATCAAAATGTGCATAGTGTCACCAACAGCATGTCACAGCATGCACAGTGTCTTCAGTGTCACCAATAAGAGTGTGTGCAGTGTCTACAGTTTTTTATGCTTGAGACTTCTGACCAATTGTGTTGTGGCACGATAGTGTACAAAGAGTATAAAAGAAACACTTGAGAGCAATAAACAGCTTCCTGTTCACCTTACACCTGGACTACGTCTGATATCTGTGTTGCTTTGGCCGTTCTGACATTATCAGTGACAGCAAAAAGAAAAAGTGCCACTTTTTGTAGTCTCAATATTTTTTTATCATCTCCACTCAAGTGTTCCACTGTCTGCTACACAGTGGGAGGGAAGAACTCTGGCCAGTGAAAGGAATTAGACATCTACTCCTCACTACTTCCCTTCTTTTGCCCCCACAGTCTCCATCTGCCAGCAACTGTCTTCAGCTACTCACTGCTTTTCCAAACTGCCCTGCTTATCCCACATGTGCACACTTCTCTCCTGCTGGGATCTGGCCCAGACAAACCTGAAAATAACCTGAAAGTGCCACCTCCACCAGCACTTCCTCCACAGCTGCTTTCAAGGATTTCTCTTCAATTTGCCAAGGAAATGTTTCCAGATCATACTTCCATCTACAAGTCAGAACACCAGCCTGCACCAGGACTCCTGCTTGTTTTCCCTGCCCTTGCTGACAGGAGGTGCAGAGGCAGGATGTCAGCACTTCATTACCAACAGCCTTAAGGGGGGATGACTCAACTTTTTAACCTTGGAAGAAGAGCAGCTTTTCCTTTTCCTCTCCTGTTTTTTGGGGTTAGTTTTTTTTTTTACCTTCTGAATAAAAGAACACGTGTAAATAGAAATAATCTGAACCCAACTTTTCAGAAGACTGACACCTTGGAGCAGCTTCCTCTTAACCCTCTCTCCAGGTTGGAGGAGTGGCCAGATGAAGAGTTACCAGCCCATCCTGGCTTCCAGAATGGCACAGCTGGTGGTTAGAGATTCATCCCACAGTTATCTAGAATATGCCCAAACTTGTTCTGCCCTTCCTAATTCCTAACTCAGACCAATGGCTCCAAACCCAGCATCTGGGAGGCTGATTAGGTTGGCAAGAACATTTCCCTGTGTGATAACAGTGTGGGCACAAGGACTGGGAGTGTGTCATAAGAAATCTGACTTGCATACATGGGGTAGGAGATAAAAAAAAAACACAGATAAGCAGAAAATGTTTGCAAGGAAGAATTGGCAGCAAATCTGTCAGAAGATTAGTGCAGGTGACTATCAAATACAGGAGAAAACGTGATGAAAGGAGTAACTCATGACTCTTTATCTGAGCTATGAAATGAACAGTAACTTCAGCCACTGATGAGAGATTTTTTTAAATACAGAAGTGAGTTTGCAGTTGTAGCATTTTCCACATTAAAGCCTACAGCTGGTAAATAATAAAATAAGCAATTAAAAAGCAATCAAGCTTGCTGTTTCAAATAACAACAGTCTTCTTGCTCCCCTCCTTCCCCCAAGCCCCAGAACTTCACCACATCTCAGGTCTGTACTACTCACACACATCACTTGGCAGAGGAAAGCCACACAAAACAAAAGATAAAGAATAATGACTTGTTTTGGTAGGTACTGATGGTCACGTGTGTGGAATGGGAGGTCCCAAGAGGAGTGTCAGCTTGGTGGATGGTCCCTCTTGGGAAGTACAGTAAGTCACCTGGCTGCAAGAAAATTGATATATTTAGGGCACCAGGTCAAACCTTATTGCAGTCAGAGAAAATACTCCCTGAGCAGACAGTCTGACAATATATATCCTTTAGAATCACAAAATGGAGCAGTCCTGCAATGTACACTTTAATAACATAAAGAACACTAAGCCAGAAGTTCAGAACCTTAAACTTTCCAACCTGCTGTCAATATTTGCTGAAAAGGTGAAACAAGCTTTTTAACATCACAGAACACACAGACTCCCACTGAGCTGCAGGAAGAGGACAAAGAAGCAGCTGAGAGGGACCTGCTGGCAACACAGTGGGCTGGCAGAGGAGCAGTGAAATGGGGATTTGGTCAGATCACATCAAAAGAAAAGGCTAGTATTCCACGAGAAAAGCCAAATATTCTGTAAAAATGGTAATCTGTTACAATAGTGTTGTCTGAGATTTTCAGTTAAAGCACTTAAAAAACAGGTATGACCTTCCTCCTCCTCCTCCCTATCTTTCTTCTCACCTATGTAAATTAAAACTCCACACTGAAAAAAAACTAGATAAGGAAAGTCAAGACAAAAAAGGTGTAAAGCACATAAAATTGCCTCCAAGAAGGAAATAAAAGTTTACTTGTGGCTTGTCCTGTAAACACCTACAGAGTTGGACAGCACAGTCAAAGAAAACTGCCTTCCTTACCAGAGTGGGGACCACAGCAACCAAGAGTATTCTGAATTCTCTTCATTTGAAAGATGGAGAAAGGAAATATTCTAGAAAGATGTTTAGGGAGGAAATAGAGTCAAACAACAGCATCCCTCTCAGAGGCAGCCACAAAGAGACAACCAAACTTTGACAGCAGCCACCCAGAAGAAATGGGTCACAGGAAGTGAACAACAGCAAACAGAAGAAAAATAAATTAAAAACTTGGATAACTTTTAAGCCCATCATTATTCCATAAAAATGAAAGGCACTGAAGTCTGGTCCAAAATATTCCAGAAATGAAAAAGGGAACTGTAGTTTACCAGACTTTGCATCACCCAGTACACGATGACGATTGAATATTCCCCTCTGTCAAACAACACAGCTCATGATGTCAGCATCCCATCCAATGTGTCACACTGTTCCTAAAACACCTACACCATCCAACATGTCACACTATTCCTCAAACACCTACACCATCCAACATGTCACACTATTCCTCAAACACCTACACCATCCAACATGTCACACTATTCCTCAAACACCGACACCCAAATGCAGCTCTGGACACTGAGAAGAGCAGAGAGAGGCTCCATAACAGGCCAAAAGGCAGAGAAACTCCTGAGGATTCCAGCATGGAGCAGCAGCACCAGCTGGACAAGTAACACTTCAAAAGCAGGTCAAACAGAACAGGACAAGCACCAGATTCCCTGCTGACACTCAGTAATCTTCATGAAATGTGCCTTTTATTCCAAAAATCAACCACCAACCAAACACTTGAATTTCAGGTTTGGAAAAAGGAAGAGCAATTAATACAGCGAGTTCATATGGGGTTTGGGTCATGCTTTTCTTTATCAGCCAAGGATAAATATTTAAACCTCATTCACCAGAACAGTGACAATGTTCAGTGCAGCAGTAAGTCTCAGTGCACAGAAGGATTAGCCTGAGGGATTACAGGCAGCATGTAAAAGCATAAAAATGTTTTATAACCATACACAAACCCAGTGTTTTTTCTGCACACAACTCCACAAACATGACCTAGGAGTCAGGGTGCCCAACCTGGAGAGTACCAGTCAATTTACAGAAATAACTGGGGGTTTTGGCCCATTATTTAAATACTAGAAGCAAAGGATACCTTTAAAAAAGGATACAGACAACTCTCACCCAAATTTCTCGTGCTCGCAGTGTGCAAACCCTCCCCTCATTAATTTTTAGATGGCTACAATTCAGAGAAATTTAAATTTGAACTCATTTTTTTTGTCTCTATTTAGAGACAACAGACAGAGGAGTTGTGAAGTGGGATCTGTTTTATCCTAAGGCAGGCATTTGGAAATCCCTGTTTCTCTCCAGTCACTTCAGTAAGTGCTAGAGAACTAACCCAAAAGGAACATCTGCCACACAAATAGCCAAAATTTCAGGTGGAAGAGGCTTATCCCCAACAGAGCATCAGAAACCTCTATAGGGTGCCCAATGGGGGTAGATGGCATGAGTTAGAAATGCTGGATGTGAGGCTGCTGAATAACAAGCATAAGGAAAATGAAACTCCAGGTGTATTGAATGGAAATGAAAATATTAAAAAGCAAAATACACATATAAGGATTGGATTTTTTGATTTGGTTTAAGTGGGATAGTCCAATTTTTTCTTTATAACACAGTGTATATTTGTATGTTTCTTTTAGAAGCTGATTTAAAATGCATTTGGACCACAGGAATTCATCATATCAGTAACTTCTTAAAGACAGCAGGACCAACAAGCACAACCAGTCTGCTGTTACAGTCCAGCTGAAGAAAGAGCAAGTACTTAGTAAAGGAAAAAGGACTTGTAAATTCTTGGGGCCTGAATGAAGTGAAAATGAAAAAACAGGTGCTAGAAAGCTTCTGCAGCTGTGAAAACAAACTTCTCTTTTTATCTAAGGGAAATACCAGGTCTGGAAAACCCAGTTTACATGATATTATGATTAGATATTACTATTAGTAAATTTTCAGGAAAAATACGTAAGAGAAACGACCACAAGGAAACACAAATAAAAAAAAAACTTTTTCCTATAATGTTTAGTGGGGGGGAGGGTTAGAAGCACACACACAACAGCAAACACTGCCATCAGCAAAAGCCCATGCACAATTTCCCAGGCAAGGTTGTGCTGTCCTACCTCAACATCATCATAGTGAGGAGGAAGGCCCTGGGATCCCTGGGCAGTGATGGAAACATTGGACCCCACCAGAGACCCAAAGCAGCACTCCAGCTTCTCCTGAAAATCTTCCACAGCTCCTCCTGTAAAAAAAAAGATGCTGTTACTTGCTGAAGAGCTCAGCCAAGCCCAGCCCACATCCTCCCCATGGCTTGGGAAGAATGATCACATCAGGGACACAGAGGCTGGGAAGGAAGGTGCTCTGTACCAGTGTTTCTCCTGAAGGAGAGCACTGGAGATGCAAAGGGGATCTGCCAGGAGAGTCACTGCTAAGCCAAAAAGTCTGGTGCCCCAACCTGGGTTTGTTCTCTTCCCTGTGCCATCTTTAGGCTGCACAACCAGACAGACAAGGCTGAACAGAGGAAAATAATCCCACAAACAGCAGAACACCATAAGACAATAAGCACATGCAGGACCTGCATTCTCTCACCAGAGAGAACATACAAAGGTTAGAGACCTTTCACCAGCTACTCCAATCATTTGGGAATATTCAAAACCAAACTTGACTCATCCACACCCCACATGTGACAGACAAGGCACCGAAGGGAAACAGCAGAACGTGCCAAGTACCAGATCCACACAAGTGCAGCTTGGCCATTAAAGCTGACAGCAGCCAGGAACACTATACCTGGGACTCAGCTTGTATTTGGGATCTCATTTGGGTCCACCTCACAATTCAATTGTGCTGACACCTTCAAGGCTACCTGAATCAAAGCACCTCCAAGAATCCAAGTCCTTTACACAACTGTGCAGCACCACTGTCTCCTTCTCAAACTCAAGGACTGAGAACACTCAGCTAAAATGGGCTGGTACCTTTCCACGGTGCAATTCACTGGCAAGAACACTGGAAATATTTCACATGGTTTCACACCTTACCCTCCATTAAAGGGAAGTGGCTCAAAAGCCACAAAGTTTGCACAAGGAAACAGTGGGGCAGAAGGGATAATTTAAGCACAGATGCCTAATCATCAATTTTGTGCATTTGGTTTTTGTTTCCAAACTTTTATGTGACAGAGCAAAATTTTAAAAAGAATATATTATTATACATATTATAGCATGAATCAGATTTTGTTCTTACTGCAGAGCAGTGAAACATGATGGACAGTGCAAAAGTATAAACTGTGTTTTAATACAGCTCATGTAAAGATTTCAGCAGGTCATCAATGTCAACCACTTGCCCTGGGGACAGAGATGAAGCCATGTCTAGTGCAACTCAAACACACCACATTATTAAG
Organism: Pipra filicauda; assembly: GCF_003945595.2. Taxonomy (NCBI): domain Eukaryota; kingdom Metazoa; phylum Chordata; class Aves; order Passeriformes; family Pipridae; genus Pipra; species Pipra filicauda. The sequence goes on along the minus strand of NW_024104872.1, from coordinate 7,315 downwards.
CCAGCATCAATTATATCCAGGGAAACAATCCCACCTTAAATCTCTGAGGCTGATGAAACTGTATTGTTGCCTTTTTCTGGTCAAAATCCTTCTTCAGCTGCATGTAATTCACTTTGCCTTCTTTATTTATTATTATCTTCCTTGGGCATGGTTCCTGTTCAAGAGGAGAGAGGACCAAAACAATCAACCAGCAACACAACCTCAAGAGCTCACGGGCCCAGAGCAACAACTCTTCCCCTACCCAGTGGGATATCAGAGTATCCCGGGAACAGCTCTGGTTTCAGAGCCTCACTATTTGCTCCAAAGCATTAACAGTTTACAGAAGACAGGGAACATTGTTAGGCCTTCCTGTTGATGCTCTGTAATTACTACATTTACAAGTTTAAAACTTGTCAAATTTACCAGTTTAAGAACTAAAAGGCCAAGATTCTGCTCTCAGTCCTGTCGAGCTGTCAAACTTTGCTTATGTAGAACAAAAAGAATTCTTTCACACAAGCACAGACATTTCATTTTAAAGCTGGAAGTCATTTACTTTGTTTTTCCCAGGCAGAGAGTATGATTGTGTACCATTATGCCAAAATAAAGAAGTTGATCTACAAATGGTTTGGCTGCCAAATTCTCAGGAAAGTTAAGGGGGAAATCAAGTAACGGTAGGTAACTGTGCAAGTCTGGAAAGCCAACACCTGAGAAGTTTGAACGTGCTGATGCCATAATTTCTAAGTAAAAATGACAGCTCTACTCCCTACACCCATTTGATAGGAAATGCTATCAATTTGTTGAGATACTTTTATTTACACAGATCCCGTACTTTGAAACTTAAACTCCAGTTCTGGTATTTACATGCAGCACTAAGTTCTTCTGTGCAGCAGGACACCCTTGCTGGCCCACTAACTCCTGGGCAGTGTTTCATCAGCAGCTCCTGCACAGCCTGTCCCTCAACAGTAACCAAGGGTCACCTCAGCCCTGCAGGAGGGAATTCACATCACCTCCTTCCTGAGAGAATGAACATTCCCAACTGCAGCACGAGGCAAGGGAATGCGTACAAAATTAAAGACTGAAAATCAGTCCCTGACTGACAGCAAGATCTGAAGATGCTGCTGAAGGCACCAAGATCTAAAGCTGACATCCCCAAATGACAGCAACACAAATGCAACCAAGCCTGGATTAATAGTTTTGAATTCAAATTCCAGACCTAAATCCATTGTACCAACCTCTCAGCTCATTCACACTGATTTAAAGAAGTTACATTCAGATATTTACTATTCATAGAGCGCAGCTTCATTTACAACACGGGCTGTTCTGTAGCGTTCTGCTGGTTATTACAGCTGTTCCAAGCCCCCTGCCATGGGCAGGGATACCTTCCACAAGATCTAGTTGCTCAAACCCCCATCCAACAGGATCCAACCAGGCCTTGAGCACTGCCAGGGATGGGGCATCCACAGCTTCTCGGGGCAACCTGAGCCAATGCCTCACCACCCTCCAGCAGAAAAAAATTCTCCCTTACATTTAGTCTAAACCTAAACCGTTCAGCTTAAACCCATTGCCCCTTGTCCTGCAGCTACAGGCCCTCATAAAAAGTCCCTCTCCATCTTTCTTGCACCACTTAAGTCCTGACAGGCTGCAAGGAGGTCTCCACAGAGACTTCTCCAGACTGAGCCATCCCAACTCTCCCAGCCTGTCTCCGCAGCTGCTCCATCCCTCTCATCATCTTCCTGGCCTTCCCTGGACTTGATCCAAGAGGTCTGTGCCCTTCTCACGCTGGGAGCTCCAGAGCTGGATGCAGCGCTCCAGGTGGAGAATCACCAGAGCGCGGCAGAGGGGCAGAACCCCCTCCCTCACCCACGGCCCGCTGAATGGGATGCAGGATACGCCCGGATTTCTGGGCTGGGAGCTCAGCGCCAGCTCAGCCCCAACTTTCCATCCACCAGCACCCCCAATTCCTTCCGTGCCGGGCTGGAGGACAAAGCCCAGCGCAGAACCCCACACGGGAGCAGCTGCTCCCCGCCAGGGCTGTTCCCTCCCACACCACGGCAGCTCCCTGGGAAGCGGCGGGAATACCGCCAGGCACAGCGGGAATAGCGCCGGGCACAGCGGGAATAACGCCGGGCACGGCGGGAATAGCGCCGGGCACAGCGGGAATAGCGCCGGGCACAGCGGGAATACCGCCGGGCACAGCGGCTCCGAGGACACGCGGTGTCCCCGCTCCCCCTCCCGGCTCCCGCCGCCTCCATCCAGCCCCTTCCCGTCCCGCGGCCCCGCACTCACCCGGGCAGGAGGGAGGATCGCGGGGGATCGGGGCGGGCCGGGATGGATCGGGGCGGGCGAGGGGAGGCGAGGCCAGGCTGGATGTGCCGGGTGGGAGCGGGAGGCGATCCTGCCGCGCTGGGAGTCACGGCAGGAGCCGCTTCCGGGCGGCCAGTCGGAAATCCGGCGGCATTCCAGTGTCATTCCAGGGTGTATTCCAGTGGGAACGCAGCAGCACTAAGGTTAATCAATCTGCTTCATACAACGGTGCCTGGGCTTCAGCTGCGTTATTTGTTTTTTTTTTTCCTGGACCAAAAATCTTCTTCTGGAGTCTCCCTGAGTCTCCCTCAAAGAAAACTTTGGAATCCTCACCGAGCACGTGAAAACTTCCAGAAATATTTTTAGATGCCTGTTAATGGTTTGGTTTACGTTGGCTAATGATGTCAGAAACAAAAGGAAATGTTAGGTAGGCTTTGCTGAAGCTTTGTTCTTGTGTACTGGCTTGAAGGATACGAAGCAGAACTAGCAGAAATAAAAAAGGTGGATTTTGGAAACCTCAGCAGCCTTACAGTGCACGGCCGATGTTGGTACAAAGTGACACTGCCATAAGTGCAACTAGAAGGACCTTTCAATGACAGGTAAGAGAGGGGACTGTGTCCTGTCAACAACTTAAGGAGGGAGAATAACAGAGCCTTGCACATCTCCAGCACCAGTTCAAATCCTTCCCTTTACGGAAAGTGGGTTTCAGTCTTGTTCCTCCTCACAGTGTGGTTGTTACACAGTCAGAACTTCTGCTTCCCTGGCACCAGCTGGATCATTTGGAACAAATGTCGTGATTCCAGTGGGTTCTGCATTCATGGATGCATCCAGCAAATTCCTGTGTGCTGAGCAGAGAAAGTGGCAAAGTATAATATATAGAAAAGGGGGATGGAGGAGAGAAAAAGGCAAACGCTGCTCATACTGTTCAGTCCTTGTTCCTTTACCACCTGGACCGCTCTGTCGCCAGCTGACCAAAATATCCTGGTCACTTGAACGTGAAATAAGGAGTAATCAGCATGTGGCTGGGTTACCAGCAGAGAGATTTTGGCAGGGGTGAACCTACAGCTGTCCTAATTGTAGAAATGTGTACAAATTAGATAAAAAAATTTAAGTTTCTCTAGAAAGCTTTTTTTTTCATAGGCCTGTGAGCTTCAAAGAAAAAGAAGACAATCTCCACTTTCTAATTCTGAGTTCATCACTACATCCCTCAACATCCAGGACATTTTGCAAAATTTATTAAACTTCAAATATTTTAATGTAAATGCTCACCAATAGTTGGGATATTCAAAGTGAAAAATAGGTCACTGTCATGAAATTCTCTTTATTTCTTTCATGAGAATTAGCAAGCTTTGAAGAAGGAAGTAGTTCTCCAGACTTAAAAGGTTGCATCACCTAAATTAACACTCACAGGATGGGCGTACCAGCAGATGCTAAAAATAGAGAGGCCACATCCTGCACCTCAGCCGGTCACAGACACCCTTAAAAGATGTTATTTCTGTTCCAAAAATCCACAAAGTACCTCAGCATAACTGCCTGGACACCATCAGGGTGAATACTCAAACAAATACACATTTACATAATGGCTGTGGTGTTTTTAATTTGCTGTGGGACATAAACCCCACACATCTGACCGGCTGCAAAACCAGTAGGAATGGGGAAATACTTTTGAGTACCTTTTTAAAGACTTCCGGGCTGATCTGGAGAGACAAATTGGCTGAAAGTATTCCCATCCCAGTGGGGAAGGTAACACAGCTTCAGAGGAGGGTGGTGGGCACTGTAACCAGCCCTCTAGCACCCCCCAGACGAGAAATAATGCGTTTAAATACCGTTTGTTATTTTTAACTACTAATACAAGCAACAGATTTCTGAAGTGTAATTGATCCCGGTATCATCCCTGTCACTGCCTTAAGAAAATAAAAATTATAACCTTTGCTGTAAAAATATCCAGTCAAGTTTCATCAGCATTTACAAGGGCCTGTAGTGACAGCACAAGGGGGAATGGCTTCAAACTGAGAGAGGGCAGGTTTAGATGGGATATTACGAAACAAATTCTTCCCTGTGAGGGTGGTGAGGCACTGAAACAAGTTACCCCAAGAATTTATGGATGCCCTATCCCTGGAAGTGTTCAAGGCCACGTTGGATGGAGCTCTGAGCAACCTGGGACAGTGGAAGGTGGAAGGACTGCCAATTCCAGCACAGGGCTCCTGCAAGCACACGACTCTACCTCCACCCTGGAAAGAAAGCCCTTACCCTCCGTCTCTCATGTGCAGTTGGTGGGGCAGCCTGGGCACTCGGTGGGCAGCAAGAGCTTTCTGTGGTGGCACCTTTTGTCTGGCAGGAATCTTCAGTTGGATTCAATTTTGGGGAGGTGGGACCGGCCATTGCAGCGCAGGGCTGAAAAAAGAGAGCAACAGCCCTTTTTCCCAGGAAAGCAAGCCTGTAACCTTTGGGTTTCAGGTGCAGTTGGTGGGTTTTACAGACTGGTCAGGGGCTGCAATGTGGTTCTTTAGATGATTACTTCGAAGGCGAGATTAAGGCACAAAACTCCAAATGTTAGGTCTCAAACAGACAATTTGCTTTCTTTGTAGCAATAAGTAATGGTAAAATCGAGGTAGGAGGGGAGAAGAAGAGGGAGAGATAAGGAAAAGGAAAGTACAAAAAGGTTACCACCCCCAGTGAGAGATCCAGGTGTAGTCAGCCTCAGGCAGTCATGGAAGGGCCGCTGGAGAGAAGCAGGGGGGAAACAGACTGGATGCAAGACAGACAGGAGACGGAGCAGGTGGGACATGAGCAGGACAGAGGCAGGCAGGATGGAGCGAGGAGTGGGGACCAGCAGGGGACCCTGGCCAACACTGACTGGACTCACCACCACGCTGGGCACTGCCTTAAATCCCCCCCTGTGGGCGCTCACTGGCCAGCCTGGCACCGGGCACACCTTTACACGATGTTGAATGGCTAAGCTGCTGGTATACAGGCAGGCTGGCTCTGCCAAGGCGGGAAAATGTACCAGCTTTCTGTTGGAGACTCTCCAGGGGTTCCCCAAGACTCCAGCAAGCAGTCTAAAATGTTTTCCTAGGCTGACGAAGACAGCCCTGCAAAGAGCTAAAGCCGGTGTCCGCAATTCTGTTCAGTCACTGGGCTCCGGGGGAGGTTCCTGGTAGCCTGCAAAACTTTCACTTGGAAAGTACATCACCTGATGGAAATACTTTCGTTAGTGTGAAGTGGTTAATTGCCGCTTGGGACACTTTAAAGACTTGAAAGAAGCCTTGCACAAGGAGCTTAATTGCTCCAGTAACACCTATAGAGCCTCCATGGGACAGATAATTACCAGTTCCTTATTGCAGAGGTCAATATCAAAACAAAGTAGAGAGTAAGAAATAAAAAATCTATTACAACCAACAACTGGTCCTAGCAGCCAAAGCTTCCAGGCTTTCTTTCCTGGGGCAAAGGGCTGCTGTTCCCTTCTTTCAGCCCTGAGCTGCAATGGCCGGTCCCACCTCCCCAAAACTGAACACAAATGAACATTCCTCCCAGACAAAAAGGTGCCACCACAGAAAGGTCTTGCTGCCCAAGAAGTGCCCAGGCTGCCACACAAACTGCACCTCAAAGCCAGAGGATGCAGACTTTTTTTCCTGAGGGAAAGGGCTGCTGTTCCCTTTTTTCAGCCCTGCACTGCAATTGCCAATCTAACTCCCAAAATTGAATCCAAATGAAGATTCCTGCCAGACAAAAGGTGCCACCGCAGAAAGCTCTTGCTGCCCAAGAAGTGCCCAAGCTGCCCCACCAACTGTACCTCCAAGCCAAAGCTTCCAGGCTTTCTTTCCTTGGGGCAAGGCTGTTGTTTCTTTCTTTTCAGAACCCTGCACTCGACTCCCAAAATTGAAGACGGACAAAGATTCCTCCCAGACATGAGGTGCCCAGTCCAGGCCTCCCTGGACACTCTGCCAGTGCCACATCAAGATCCTGTGCAGCAACAGGATCCTACAGCAAAAGCAGGTGTTCCCGACTCCAGGGCTCTTCCCCGATCCAGTATGGCAAGAGCAGGAGACGGAGTATCTCGGCACCTCAGTTACTTCTGGCAAGAGACTCCATCCCTCCCAGAGCCTCTGGGAGACCTGCCGGAGTCACACACAGGAGTCCCTCTGGCCAGGTCTCCCTGGGGAAGAGGGAAGAGCGGGGAAGAGCAGAGCCCGCTCCTCGCCGAGGATGCACATGGCAGCAAAAGGCTGCGGGTAGGAGTGGGAGCCCAGGCCATTGCAGTCTAAGATTCCCAGGAGCAGGTGGCCCAGCAGCTCCTGTCCCCAAGACACCGGTTCTCAATCCACAGCTCCCAAGAAGCTGCGGCTTTGCCGGAGGAGAAGATCCTTTCTCTGGATCTGGACAAGATCGTCCAGTGACGAAGGCAAGTGCTTCCAACTCCAGGGCTGTCTCTTGAGCCGCCTCTAGAGTAGAATATCAGGGAATATCTCCGCATCTCTGTTCCTCCCTGCGATAGCCTCCATCCCTTCCCCCAGCTCTGGCAGTCCTGGTGGACTGCAGGCAGATTAGCCTCTGCCTAAGGGACAAAATCCAGCCTATACGGCAAGGACTTCAAGTATTTCAGTTTTGAGCCAGTAGGGCACTGCAGTACTGTTGTGTAAACACTAAATAAGGAGAAGGGGAAGGAAGAAAATAGAAACTTTTTTTTTTGGTTGCAAATAGGTTTTTGTCGCGTGGGTTTAGGGTGGATATTTGGGAAAGGTTCTTCCCTCCGAGGGTGGTTGGCACTGGACCAGGCTCCCCAGGGCAGTGGTCACAGCACCAAGGCTGGCAGAGTTCAGGCACACGGTGTGACTCTTGGGGTCGGTGCCGTGCCGGGCAAAGGCTTGGACTCGACGCTCCTTGTGGGTCCATTCCAACTGAGCATGTTCTGTGATGGTGAGATGAGTTCCTTCTCTTTCAACACTTTTGTTCTTTTTAGGGCTCCTCGCTGCCCGGGGGCCGAAGCCCGCCTTCCGCGCGCCTGCTTCCCTGGCCGTTGTGGCGGCCGCAG